>NW_018408905.1:863508-890490 GCF_002113885.1 Mizuhopecten yessoensis | reverse complement strand
TTGAATATTACATGTTAATAACTTGATTGGAATTATAACCTTGAATTGACAGTTTGATACTTTGAAAATTTTGAGCCAGCCCTACCCCCAAGGGCTGTAGGGTGGGGCTCAAAGGAGTCAGTGTGCTAAAATTTCTTCATTTTCCTTGTTAAGAATCAGAGATGCTAGTTTCAAATCCTTTTTAGTCTTAAATCTGCATGCTAGATATTGAGTAAGGTGGTTTTATTGTTTTTTGTCACTTTGAATAATATTTCTGTTCATGTTAAAAACAAATCAACTCTCTGTATAAATATATCAGGTGACCGTTAAGGCCCATGGGCCTCTTGTTTCATCTTACTGGTGTCTACCGCAATTGTTATTTATAAAACATTGTACATAGGGAATGACAAACTATTCCAAAATGAAATAGTACAACCCTTATTACTGGAAATCTCTGATGGACCACGTCCATTGCGACGTGGCAGGAAGTCCAAGCAAGGTCTGGATCGTCTGTAGGGAAGACACTTCCCTCCCCATAATGTGTCCAAATTCAACCCGAGGAATCGTCTTCATCAATAATGTGTAGGATGCAATACAAAGGCAAAACAGGTCGGGTGATTATTACTCTACACCTAAAGCAACATATTACATGTAAGTATTTGAATTTTCTTTTAAATACTTTATGATATATTACAATATGTAGTCAGAGTAATACATATACTTATGGTCATTTAATCCTTTCTTTGGAAATTACTATTTGTGGCTATTGCAAATTTGTTAAGGGTCATATGTCAAATTGCAGATATGATTACACAGCAGGTATATGTTAATGGTCAATATATAGGTCAGAGGTCAAATAAGTCACCAGTTTCAATCAATTAATAATGTGTACTTTTCATTTGACGTTTTATTACAATGTCAAACTATGTCAAAGGTCATTGTATAAGTCACCAAAGGTCATAAGGGTCAAATACTTTTTAGTAAGTCATCAATGTCAATCAATATTGTATACTGTTCATATGCACATCTTATTTCCCTGGGTATGACCCCTAACAGCAAAAACTCGCCTGTTTACACCTATAATGTACATGAAACTTGAGGGAAAATTACATAAGATTTTCCACCATTTAGATGATGAGACATTGGGATCATTGGGATCATTTAGAGAGTGTTCTAAATTTTGTATATATCGATCTTTGGCTTCATTTCTGATGTTCTTAAAATTTGCCCAATGCTTTGAATTATTGGTCTGTATTGATTTTTTAGGTCACCTGAGCTTTAGCTCAAGTGACCTATTGCTATCCGTTTTCGTCCGTCGTAGTCCGTCGTCCGTCGTCCGTCGTACGTCGTCCGTCGTCCGTCGTCCGTCGTCCGTCGTCCGTTAACATTTTACATTTCAAACTTAAAGTCAAGTTCTGCTGGGCCGATTGAACTGAAAGTTGATAGGAATGATCGCCTCATGGTCCTGACAAAGTGTTGTTATTTTTCGGGTCGATCAGAAATCCAATATGGCCACCACGGCTGCCATTTTGGAAAACTATTTCAAACTTAAAGTAAAGATCTACTTGGCCGATTGAACTGAAACTTTGTAGGAATGATCGAATCATGGTCCTGACAAAGTGTTGTTATTTTTCGGGTCAATCAGAAATACAATTTGGCTGCCATGGCCGCTATTTTGCTACTAAGTTCTAATAGGCCGATCTCACTTAAAATTGGTCTAGGAATGATCAGCTCATGGTCCTGACAAAGTTAAGTTAACATTATACTATTTTTTACTCAAATTGGTACATATTTCAACAACAAAAATAAATACTATAGACTCAGGTGACCGTTAAGGCCCATGGGCCTCTTGTTTATAGATTATATTCCTCTGTCTTAGTTTTAACCTTATCTCGTTTGACATCTATGGCTTATCATTTGGTCAGATAGTAATTTTCTTTATAGGTATACAGTCATCTATAGCTTTAATTGTAGCATCAACAAGTACAGTGTTAAAACCATTTACATCTTGTTATCAATCATTTGATTCATGTTGATAACATCAGCATTATTATACAGGAATGTTTCAGTGAGGTAGCACTATAAAGTCGGCATCAGTTTCGCGCTATCACAAGGAGACAAACACGAACATATCGCAGCCTCCCAAAATACACACACATAAACTACACGCATGCATCTTGCACCCAGGGGAGGCCGTCCTTAAATGACCTTAGCTGTTAATAGGACGTTAAACAAAATCAAACAAACAAACAAACAAATAAATACAGAGTAAGAAGCACTGAAGTTGGTTACAGAGTGATCACTACAGATTGGAGGAGTTACAATTACATTTTTAACAATAGTATCAATTGAGGTAGAAGAAGTTATTCTTGTAGGATCTTTTACATAATTGTACAGATTATATTTTGTTAGAAGTCTTTTTAAAAGAGAGTTTGGCTGAAAAAACTGTGAAAACCGTAAAAATGTGTTTAGTATTCATTGTATAGGTGATAAAAATGATGTCTCAAATTACCGTCCAATTTCTATTCCTTCATGTTTCAGTAAAATATTAGAAAAAATAATTTTAAAGCATTTTTATGATCATTTACTGGAATTGATTTACTCCTGGCGACTCTACTGTTTATCAATTATTATCCATGTATACTACTATTATACAAAAACTTGATGAAGGACTTGAAATTAGATCAATATGTTGTGATGTAGGCAAAGGCATTTGCTCGTGTCTGGCTTCCTGGCTTATTATTTTAACTTGAAAAATATGATATTAAAGGAAATGTCCTTAATTGGTTTAAATATTACTTAACTAATCGTAAACATAGAGTGATAGCAGAAGGCTTCTTCTCATCATAATAGGTAAGTGCTGGTGTTCCCCAGGGATCAGTCCTCGGTCCGTTTCTATTTCTGATTGATGTAAATGATATTACTGAATGTATAACAAATGAGAAACGAATATTTGCCGATGATACATCTCTTTTTAAGGTGATACAAACTACTCCACTCGATGCAGTCAATAGTCTATCCAGTGATCTTAAACATGTAGATATATGGTCTAAGAAATGGCACATCAATTGTAATCCTACTAAAACGGAATCTTTAACTTTTACTCGGAAAAGATATATAATATCTCCTGATATCATTTTTCAAAATTGAACTGCAGCAAATGTGTCAACAGATCAACATCTTGGTGTATTTTTTCTGAAGACGGTAAGTGGCATCACCATACCACCTTTATTTATAATAAAGCGTATATACGTATAAATTCATTGAAATCTGTAACAAGCAAAACTCGGACAACAATATGAATGAAAATGGCCACCATATTGGTGACATTTACTATATATTAATACAACCACACCAGGGCTCTTAGCATAAAATCAATAATGTATGGAAATTATATGAAAAATTAAATAACCCAGTAGCTGCCACCACACACGCATGGCAGCCACTACTAAAAACTACAACAGCTAGCCCAAGTGGGGTTGCCAAAAAAACGCCAAACATTGGTCAATGGTGGGGTTGCCAAACCCATCTTTACATGATTACTGCGAGCCGGCTGCCCCAACCCTGTTAATTAGGGGAGGTAGGTTTACCCAATGCTCAGACCAGTCGGCAAGTGTTGTCTCACTTCAACATAAACTTCAGGTTACAAAAATTATATACATCTAATCATAAAATCAATAATATATGGGAAATGATATGCTAGCCCAAGTAGGGTTGCCAAAAAAAGAAGAAATATTGAAGAAAATAAACGATTAATTCAAGATATCCTAGAATACTCATCAAACATTCCAGTTATACAATTATGAAAAAGCATCTGGAGCAAAAATAAATCACCAAAAATCAAAAGGTATGTATATAGGTATTTGGAAACAAAGACCACCAAAATATGATAAAATAATATGGGTACAAAATATAAAAGCGCTAGGAATAACTCATGGTTACAAAATTAATCAAGACTCACTATGGGAAACTAAAAAACATAGAATAAAAGAAATGATTGCTTTATGGGAAAAACGAAACCTTTCTTTCGAGGAAAAATACTTATTATAAAAACCTTAATACTTTCTACCATAGCATATGAGACAGCTCGAACATTAATACCCCTAACCCTAACAAAAAATTCTGATATAATGAAATGATCTGAATTCTTTATTCCTTCAGCTAGATACATGCAAATTATCTTATTTCCTTCGTTATTGCATGCAGAACATGGAACTGTAAAGCTATCAAGAATATCATAGATATTTAGTAAAATTTTGCATTTCATCACATGACTGTTTTACACATTCAGAACAAAAAATTCTTATATTATGAATTGATCCGAGTTCTTTATTCCTTCGGCTAGATACCTGAAAATTATCTGATTTTCTTCGTTACTGCATGCAGAAAATGGAACTGTAAAGCTATCAAGAATATCTTAGATATTTAGTAAAATTTTTGCATTTCATCACATGACTGTTTTACACATTCAGAACAAAAGTTTCTTATATTATGAAATGATCTGAGTTCTTTATTCCTTCATCTAGATACCTACCTGCAAAATATCTTATTTTCTTCGTTATTTCATGCAGAAAACAAAGAGTACATCACCCTTCAGACAAGGTGTAAATAATCAAAATAATAAAATGAAACAGTTTGCAAAAATAATCTATGACCTCATCACTTTTATTTTGTCCCGAATTTGTTGGGTTGTATATTGGTTGAGGGAGTTGCCCAACTTCTCCCGGATGGCAGACATCCGGAGGCTTGTTCCTATGGCATTCCCAAACATCTTCCTGAGCTGGCCCTCCTCTGCCGCCGTCCAGCCGGCTCTCCTTTTAGAAGCTGGAAAAGCATAATATTCTCCACGTAAATACACGGTTGACGCTACAGAAGCAATCACATGATAATTTGCATAGTAGAATAAAGGAAGGAATATATTAAATATTTCACATCGCGACAAGAATGTTGACAACATTATATGTATCAACATTGACTGGGCAGGGTATATAAATGACATCATAGGTGAAAAGTATTACCATAAATTGCTGTTGGGTTGTGAGCTGGTGTGGAGTCTTGCGCTAGAAAAGAAAAATAGTCACGAGTTGTAAACAAAACGACGACACTACTCCCGTTACATCAAAGATAAATAATTTATTCTTTAAAGGGAACTGTAATCCGTGTCTAACCATAGAATGTTTTCGTCAAGTATACACGCTAGCACCCTTTATTTTTGTGTGCTTTGTAAATATCATCTTCATTGTTTTTGACATCATAGGTGAGAATAATTACCACATAGAGCTTCTGAAGCGGCCTCGGATGTCTCTGTGATGTCTTGTTCTAGAAAGGAACAAATAGTCGCAAGGTGTAAATTAAACAAATCGACGATACCAATACTGCTACCGTATATCAGAGATACCTTATTTATTCTATAGAGAAACTGTAATCCGTGTCTAACCAAAAATTGTTTTCGTAAGTATATACGCTAGCACCCTCCCTTTTGTTTGCTTTGTAAAGATAAAAGTTTATGCAGTATGGGAATTCTGTATTTAGTTGAAAAAAAAAATACAAAGCCGAAATCTAAGTAAATTCTATGTTTGTTTCGTACGCAACTCAACCGAGTAACCATGAGTCGGAATGTTGTCCAAGGTATACCCACGGAATAATAGCTATGGACAATGACTCGAATGTATATGAACGAAGCATAACATAGCGACCTGCCTGTGTGACCAGGGGAATGAGGGTCTGTTCCACAGATTACCTGGCCTGTTCGTGCCCCGGTTGCGGCTTCTGGCCTTAGAGCTGTCGATCCTCGAGCTAGAAGAGAACGATAGACAAAAGCTGTAGATAAACAAACCGACCTAACCAATCCTGTTCCTGTCACGTCAGAGATAAATAATTGATTCTTTAAGGAAACCGTAATCTGTTCGTTCCTTGAAATGTTTTCGAGTAGTTATACCTAACTGCGTATGAATGACTGTGTTGCCATTGGCAGACGCATTCTGGTCCGTCTAAATGATCATATGAATGATCAGGATGGAACAAAATCAGATAACTCAGAATTAAAGAGGGCCAGTTTATCCCAACAAAGTAACTTACCAACATTAAGAAAAGAGTAGGCCTCTCTGGCCTGATCCTCCTTCTGCTGGAGAATGTAATATTTTTCCTGTGTTGATTGTGATTGGGACATATGCCCGGCAACTGTTTTCCTCACAGATTCGGGATATTTGCTGATCTGTGAAGTATAACAACTATTAGTTGTGATTGGCACTATAACTATAACTATAAGACCCCTGAATTAGGAAAAGATCATAAATTTGACTG
The DNA here is from genome assembly GCF_002113885.1 of Mizuhopecten yessoensis. Classification (NCBI taxonomy): domain Eukaryota; kingdom Metazoa; phylum Mollusca; class Bivalvia; order Pectinida; family Pectinidae; genus Mizuhopecten; species Mizuhopecten yessoensis. The sequence continues at coordinate 884,208 of NW_018408905.1, read as the reverse complement.
AAACTTGTCAATATTAAATTTTACCACATCAGTCGTCTCTTTAGGGTAGCCATTGTTGTTTCATCAGAAAATGGACATCACCATTAGTTTTCTAGTTTGCGGCCATATATCTAAAGTTCGACCAATCAGAAATATCCAGTTGGCGGCCATTTTGTTTATTGAACCTCACTGTTTTGTTTCTGATGTCAGAGAACACATGTATGCCAACTCTCCTAACCTTAAGAATCGGACAATATATAAATTTCAACCAATCAGAAGCCCCCCTTTGCGGGCGGCAATTTTGAGTAAAAAGTCTGAAGTCAGATTTCCCCTATGTTACACTTTATATCAAAATCGGACAATATCTTGGTCAAAAGATGAAGATGGGTGTTACGGTCAGATATAAACCTGGTTAATGCTAACAAAATAAAAAGAATCACTAAAATTCAATAATTTATTATAACAATAAATAGCTACAAGTATGCCATAATGTAAAAAAATAAAATAAAAGGCAACGTTACACGATAAGCTCTTGCTCTAAATATCAACGATTTCTATATACACCCAGACATTTAGTTTTATGCTAGATAATCCTTAGTTACAAAGTTCAAAGCCAATAAAAACACAGGAAAGTTCAAAATACGATCGGCAATTGCGAGGAAATAATAATAGTAAATAGATATTTTACCATAGTGGCGGCGAATTGTCGCAGGCTAGTGGCTGACACCGGACGGTCCCAGCCAACTTGCTGCCCACATCTTTCCAGATCTTGGCAAACGGTGGAGCTCGTCATTTGACGCCCACTCGATGTTAGAAAAAAGAAGTCCTCCCCTTCGGGGGTCGGCCTCCATCCCTTAAAACGTTCCATCAGCCCCTCGACCTCCGTATCGACCACGATGTGGGCGTCACCGTATGTTTTGGATGTTTTGTGCGTCTTCACCTTCAAAAAAAGATATACTTGCAGCAACGAGAACATAACACAAAATGAGAAGCTGTTAGCTGTTTATGGATTGAACCTCTATAAAGACGGTTAAATCAGGTGTCTCAGGTGGGTAAGATCTCAGACAAGAAATGTGTCTGTTGATGATTTGATTTCTTCTCTGGTCAGGATGTGGTTGTTAGTAGGATTGTCTGTAACGGTGCTAATGCTCGGCTCTTTTTGTAAGGCAATTGTTGTATTACGATTTGAACACGGACACAATGAACAGAGATGGAAAAATGCAGACCTGTACACGTTTGCTGTTCCTTCTTAAAGGGTTAGGATTACGATGATGCTACTGGTATACTACGGTAATACTACAGTATAACTACGGAACTTGTTCGGGAGTATGACGCAAACGGCATGGTAATGGTAAGCAAATGGTACGGTTATGCTGCAGATGACGCTTTGAAAATGCTTGGATATTACGAATAATTTATCAGGTTTTTATAAAAAGCGGAATGTGCTTTGATTTTGTAAGATAAGACGATACCAGTATTACTTGGAAGTTTCATGCTAGAGTATATGTGGATCAGAATAGTTCCGCGTAGACAATGTTAATTTTGAGCAAATGTCAGATTGTTATATTATTATCAAATACAAGTTAATAGAGGTGATTCTTTTAGCGGTTAATATGTACAGTTACAGTGCGATTATGTTTTACGGTCGAATGGTTTGTACCTATTATACATGATCTTATACGTGTGAAGTTGAACAGGTGAAAAGTCGTGATACATCTGGGCAGGAGTTAATTTCTTAAACTACATCTAAAAACAAAGCAGTTACCTTGATAATGCTTAATCCATCTTGGGATCGTCTTCCGTTGAATCCCCCAACCATTATGTTAGTGATGGCCCCACACCTCTGGCCGTTCGCAATCAGGAGCATAAATATCGGCATATTTTACTGTATTGAGCCGGGAGGATGCTTCCTTTGCGATACCTTTCTGCCACTCCTCTATGCCTTGAACTGTTGTCGTAAATGACGACAGCTCAACGCCACTGTCCCGGATGGTTATTGGCCTTTGGGACATGAAAAACCTCAGAAAGGCTTTTATGGCATGTATGTAACTGGTAAGTGTGCCAGGAGCCATCTCGCTTTCCTGAACCCGCTTGAAGGCTGGGAGGAACCAGGCCTCTAGCCTTTTTAGGGGCGAGTTTTCGTCGTTGGTCGCTGTAAAATAACATATAATACAGTTGCAGAACAACAATTCCTCTGATTTGTTGATAAATTCTACTCTTTTAAGCTCTTTGGTTATCGAATTTAACAAATACTTATTTTTATTTTGCTAAATTAATTGTTTGATTTTAAAGGTCAAAAATCTATCATATATTAAAACCCCAGAGTGTACACCGTTTACGATTGTGTAAGTCCTTGGTAAAACATATAAGGCTGCTAATTAATTTTTCATCACCTCCCAGAGGATTTGACACTCGTGTTCATGTAATATTGAATTTATTAAACGAGTTTAATAAATTCAATATTACATGAACACGAGTGTAAGATTGTATTTATTATATAATTTTTGTTTTCTTGACACGTCTCCTCTATATAAATTGTACCGTTGGCTGACGAAAGGACGCATTACATGCATTTTGTTTGGAGCTCGCAGAAACTTCTTCCCGAGAACAAACACTCATTTAGGTTTTCTTCGTCAACTAATGTTTTAATAAATATCATAACAACATTAATAATCATTTTTTAAAAGAAAACCGTTCAACAAATTGGCGTTTTCGAAAATAGCAATGACGTCACACATTTGTCACAACGGCGCGTGCACTGTCAAGGTAAAGGTCATCATAATACACATCGAAGTCTGCACTTTTGAAAAGTTTGCAGGGACTAGAGTGATTGTCACTCTCTATAACAAACCTATTTCTTCGGAGGGTTGTTGGTGAATGTGAACCTCGATGTTTCCGCCTGTCACTGAGCCAGAAAGTATACTTTTGAATCCGCCATGAAACTGGAACACTGTTGAAGTTGACCGGTTACACGTGTTCGCCATTGATTGTGTGTATGTCGGAGAAGGTCAAGTGGAATTTTAACATGCAGGTGTTGAACTTGTCTGAAGCTAACACTCGTGTTTATATAATATTGAATTTATTAAACTCGTTTGTTAATTTTATTCTCCCAGTGCCCCTGCCTCTGCTTTCAATGCAATCAGTAATTCGGTCAGCTATTTTGTTTACAAACGTAGTAGTTGTAGTGCGTAGGAATATGACCTGTTTCCCACGGTGACAAGACTCATTTGCATGTCTATTGATTTGGCTCGGAGTATAGACGTCTCTGAGCTAAGTGACATTCATGATAACGTGTCATTTTGTTGGTTAAGTTAGGCTGAAGTAAAATATTTGTTATAAAGATGACATTTGAAAATTTGAAATAGGTGAGACTATATAAGCAGTGTTTTTATTTATTTTCTTTCTATTTTATGTGTCAGCGTGCTTGCTGCAAGAATTTCCTACAGATTACACTATTTTAGACGGAATGAAATATTATTTGAAGTTGATAAAATGCTGTCGTCAATATCAAATTATTGTTTTGTGTTGAAAAACTCTCTCAAACCCCTATTTTCCCTTTCCACCACTGTCTTGATCAAAAATCAGTCCGACTAGCATCATAGCAATGATGCTAATTACCGAATGGTTCAATTACCTTGTTTACTACACCCTTTAGCAGACCAATATGCCTGGATGATTTTTCACACCTGTCTGCGAGATGATTTGTAATCTAATGATTTCGGCAACAAACCGGTCATTTTTCTTCACGGAGCAATCAAAATTGTGTATTCATCTTCTAAATCATTACGTTTCTACGAATATAATACATAAATATTGCAAAACCGCGTCTATTTTGAAGTAAAAATATAATTTGTTACTTTTATAATTCAGCGCCGTATATCTTACGGTTAACTAAAATGTCATTTGTCCTTACCAGGCTGGAAAAGCTCTTTCCAGTTACCCTCGTCTTATACTGGTTCAAGGTGGAAGTGGTCTTTACTCCACCTGAGGGTGTTGACAGGAAGAGGGCGAATGACTCGATGTCGTCTTCAGGTTGGTCTACATGAAAAATCAACATTATTTACTTCAAATCACTTTACGTTTTCGAGTGCTTAATTTCACGACACCCATTGTCCTATTCGTGATTACGTGATTTTATAAGGAGTCAATGAAACCGGTTATCTATATATGCATTACATCAGCAAATGTATATTAGGTAGAAAATTTGAATTTTTCCATGAGTGTAATTAATGCAAGATACTAACCCTTCTTTCCAATGCCTCTGTCTCCACCCAACATCGCAACTGCCTTCATGTAGGCAGAAGATCCAGGTGCAAGATGGTGGCCTTTTCTGAAATGAACCCTCGGCTGCTGTATGAAGGAAAAACAGCCAGGGAGGGGACATTTTATTTTCCGTCTCGACCCCGAGACTCGGCTCTTATTAAAATAAAAAAAAATTGTTCTAGGAGAACGATTTGAGTAAACTTCAACCCACATTTGATCCTAAACCAATGCTTTAAGGCCATTGTTGCTGTCCGAAAAAGTCATGGGCAGATTGGTCGAGTGGTTAACACTTCGGCCTTCCACGCAGGCGGCCGGGGTTCGTTCCCCGAAGTCGTCGCACGCATGGAATATCAGAGAAAGTGTTTTTCTCCTGCCCACACAACTCCAACAACCCAGTTGTGTATAAAATGGTCTTGGGTGGATGTTGCGGTTTCTGTGATGTAGCATTTAAGTAAGATGGCACTATAAAAGATGTCGTTGGAAGCACGGTCCCACTACAAACAGAACACAATACATATCCAGCACATACGCAGGCATACACACATAGGGAGATATTAGCCAGGTGGCATAGGACTAGTAGTTAGCGCCTGATAAGGCAGCTCCTGCAAATTCCTCAAAAATTGTTATCATAATTGTATTAATTGTATATATATGTACTGTAAAGCGCTTTAGAGTGGCTTATGTTAACTAGATAGTGCGCTATGTCAAATGTTGTATATTATAATTATCATAATGTGTAAATCCAACATAATAACATCACGAGTTATACAGTATAGTATCACCAAAATAACCCTAACCCTAAGTTAATGTGGTACTGGTGCATGGTGTGTATTATGTACAACTTAATCGTACTGCTGGTATTAAAACGAACGCACTTCAAATAGATTATGCAGGAAGGAATCCACTACAATTGACCTTACCACAGCAGCTCTAATACTCCTCCAACTCGGACAAATAACTCCACTGTCTGTTGCTAACCATAGTCAAGCTGCAGCTAAAATAGCAGTTTTGTACACACAGCAAAGGGCAAATCTTCATGGTTTATTATTGATTTTTTTCTGCAAAATATATTACATCTAGTGCTGCATCTTTACAATACAAAGTTGATCGCCAAACATTGATAAACGACTGTAACATTGTTAATTGTTCAAATACTAACGTTACATATCACCAGCGCCTCGCCCTCTCCGTTCCCAGTTATGAATTTTCTTTAGGTGGTCGGCCACACATGCCTTCTGGACGCCACACTCTGGGCACATTGCCTTCACTTATACTGAAAACATGAGTTAAACCAATTAACATATTAACGTTTTCACTTTGAAGTTCTTTCAAATATGCGTCACAACTCAATTTGATTCAACATTTAAATACCCAACCCCTGTAATGGGAGAGTATCATGCACAAACTTTCAATAAACACATAACAACCGCTATGAGTGAGATTAATTTGAAATTCAATGACAAAAGATAACATAGTATTTGATGCGTTACAAATTGACCAGTTGGTAAATACGACTCTTCAGGTAACTTTCTTTGTTAGATTTGCTTTTTGTATACAATTCCGTAGAAAAAAATCTGACAACGAACGGCGGTTATTGAATGAAAACAAATTTATATACATCAATTTTTAGCTCACCTGGCACGAATTACCAAAAGGCCTAGGGTGATGATATTTGGCCAGAAGCAAACTGGGATGAAGGGCTACAAAGTTTTTTAAAATTAATGACCTTTAGCCATTTTCAAGGTCACAGGGGTCAAATATGTGAAAAACTTCTCGATAACCAAACTACCCAGGGAGATGATATTTGGTCAGTAGCATGCTTGGGTAAAAGGTGACAAAGTTTGTTCAAATAAATGACCTTCAATTATATTCAAGGTCACAGGGGTCAATTGTCTTAAAAAAACCTTTAAACAACATCTTCTGAATAACCAAAATGCCTTGGGTGATGATATTTGGCCAGTAGCATGCTGAGATGAAGGGCTCCAAAGTTTGTTCAAATAAATGACCTTTAATTATATTCAAGGTCACAGGGGTCAATTGTCTTAAAAAACCTTTAAACAACTTCTTTTGAATAACCAAACTGCCCAGGGAGATGATATTTGGCAAGTAGCATGCTGGGGTGAAGGGCTACAAAGTTTGTTCAAATTAATGACCTTCAATTATATTCAAGGTCACAGGGGTCAATTGTCTTGAAAAACCTTTAAACAACTTCTTCTGAATAACCAAAATGCCCAGGGTGATGATATTTGGCCAGTAGCATGCTGACATGAAGGGCTACAAAGTTTGTTCAAATGAATGACTTTCACCCATATTCAAGGTCATAGGGGTCAAATAGGTTAAAAACTTTAAATAACTTCTGAATAACAAAAAATGCCCAAGGTGATGATATTTAGTCAGTAGCATACTAGAATCAAGGGCTACCAAGTTTGTTTAAATGTAAGACCTTGAATCTTGTTCTAGGTCACAAGGAGCAAATATGGTCAAAATATAAAAACAAGAGGCCCAGAGGGCCTCTATCGCTCACCTGGATACCTAAGCAATCATGGCAAACTATTCTCCAAATGAGATCAAGGGAATATGCCAGTCCCCAATGCCAATCCTTGTAGCATAGCTCCTTTAGATTTTTCATGCCCAGCAATTTTATGTATGGTTATGGGGTGAGGATCTCAACTGTTCCCAAGCTTTGACTCAGAAACTAGGTCCCTAGAGTTGTGGCCAGACCCCAGGATCGATTCTAATATCGTGACTTCATTTGTCTCTTTTTTGCCAAGCATTTGTATATATAGTTTTGGGGTGGGGATCTCAACCGTTTCAAAGTTATGACCCAGGGGCCATGTCTGCAAGGGTGGGGCAGACCCTGGGTCAATTCTAATATCATGACTGCATTCGTCTCTTTATGCCCAACAATTGTATATGTAGTTTTGGGGTGGGGATATTAACCATTTCAAAATTATGACCCAGGGGTTAAGTCTCCAAGGGTGGGGCAGTCCCCCAGGCCAACCTGGAAGCATATGTGCAATCATCTTTTTTATATTCAGCAATTGTATATATACGGTTATAGGGTGGGGCTCTCAACTATTTCCAAGCTGTGACTAAGAAACTAGGTCCCTAGGGGTTCGGTCAGACCCCAGGGTCTATTCTGATATCATGATTGCATTCGTCTCTTTATGCCCAGCATTTGTATATATAGTTTTGGGGTGGGGATCTCAACCGTTTTAAAGTTATGGCCCAGGGACTATGTCTCCAAGGGTGGGGCCAGACCCTAGGGACATCCTGGAAGCAAATGTGCATTCTTCTCTTTATACTCGGCAATTGTATTTATGGTTATATGGTTGGAATCTCAACCATTTCCAAGTAATACATTTTATTGTCTCCACCCCTTAACCCGGGGGTCAGCCCCACCATTTGTACAATTTTGAATCCCTGCCTCCAAAGAAAACTTCCGACCAAATACCAAATATGATCAATATCCATGGCATAGTTCTGCAGAAGAAGTTGTTTATAGCAATATAACCAAATTACCCTTTTTGGCCCCGCCCCTCAGCCCCCTGGGGGGTCAGCCCCACCATTTGTACAATTTTGAATCCCTGCCTCCCAGGAATGCCTTTGATCAAATATGATTGATATCCAGTGCACAGTTCTACAGAAGATGTCATTTGTAGCAATAAAGCCAAATTGCCCCCTTTTGGCCAGGCCCCTAAGCCCCCTGGGGAGTCAGCGCAACCATTTGTACAATTTTAAATTACCACCACCTAGGGATGCTTCCAGTCAAATATGGTTGATCTCCACTTCTTAGTTCCAGAGAAGAAGTTGTTTAAAGCAGTATAGCCAAATACCCTTTTTGGCCCTGCCACTCAGCCCCCCTGGGGGGTCAGCCACACCATTTGTACAATTTTGAATCCCTGCCTCCCAGGAATGCTTTTGATCAAATATGATTGATATCCAGTGCACAGTTCTACAGAAGAAGTCGTTTGTAGCAATAAAGCCAAATTGCCCCCTTTTGGCCCGGCCCCTAAGCCCCTTGGGGAGTCTGCCCAGCCATTTGTACAATTTTTAATCACTACCACCTAGGGATGCTTCCAGTCAAATATGGTTGATCTCCACTTCTTAGTTCCAGAGAAGAAGTCGCTTAAAGCAGTATAGCCAAATACCCTTTTTGGCCCTGCCACTCAGCCCCCCTGGGGGGTCAGCCACACCATTTGTACAATTTTAAATCCCATGCCTCCCAGGAATGCTTTTGATCAAATATGATTGATATCCAGTGCACAGTTCTACAGAAGATGTCATTTGTAGCAATAAAGCCAAATTGCCCCCTTTTGGCCCGGCCCCTAAGCCCCCTGGGGAGTCAGCCCAACCATTTGTACAATTTTTAATCACTACCACCTAGGGATGCTTCCAGTCAAATATGGTTGATATCCACTTCTTAGTTCCAGAGAAGAAGTTGCTTAAAGCAGTATAGCCAAATACCCTTTTTGGCCCTGCCACTCAGCCCCCCTGGGGGGTCAGCCACACCATTTGTACAATTTTGAATCCCTGCCTCCCAGGAATGCCTTTGATCAAATATGATTGATATCCAGTGCACAGTTCTACAGAAGAAGTCGTTTGTAGCAATATAGCCATTTTGGCCCCACCCCTTAGCCCCCTGGGAAGTCAGCCCCACCATCTGTACAATTTTTAATCACCACCACCTAGGGATGCTACTATTCAAATATGGTTGATATCCACTTCTTAGTTCCAGAGAAGAAGTTGCTTAAAGCAATTTGGGCAAATTGCCCCCTTTTGGCCCCGCCCCTCAGCCCCCTGGGGGGTCAGCCCCACCATTTGTACAATTTTTAATCCCTGCCTCCCAGGAATACTTTTGATCAAATATGATTGATATCCAGTGCACAGTTCTACCGAAGAAGTCGTTTGTAGCAATATAGACATTTTGGCCCCACCCCTTAGCCCCCTGGGAAGTCAGCCCCACCATCTGTACAATTTTTAATTACCACCACCTAGGGATGCTTCCAGTCAAATATGGTTGATATCCACTTCTTAGTTCCAGAGAAGAAGTTGCTTAAAGCAATTTGGGCAAATTGACCCCTTTTGGCCCCGCCCCTCAGACCCCTGGGTGGTCAGCCACACCATTTGTACAATTTTTAATCCCTGCCTCCCAGGAATACTTTTGATCAAATATGATTGATATCCAGTGCACAGTTCTACAGAAGAAGTCGTTTGTAGCAATATAGCCAACTTGCCACCTTTTGGCCCCACCCCTTAGCCCCCTGAGGAGTCAGCCCACTACTATTTGTACAATTTTTAATCACCACCACCTAGGGATGCTTCCAGTCAAATATGGTTGATATCCACTTCTTAGTTCCAGAGAAGAAGTCGCTTAAAGCAATATGGGATATAGGGATGCTTCCAGTCAAATTTAGTTCAATTCCAACCAGTGGTTAAGAAGAAGTCGTTTAAAGAAATTGTTGACGTACGGACGGACGGACGCCACGGTATGGCATAAGCTCACCTTGGTCCTTGGGACCAGGTGAGCTAAAAATAAATAAACAACTTGTTCTGAATAACCAAAAGGCTTAGGACGTTGATATTAAGTCAGTAGCATGCTAGGATCAAGGACTACTATGTTTGTTAAAGTGAATGACTGACTTATATTCAAGGTCACAGGGGTCAAATTTATTTATAAATCTTTAATCGACCTCTTCTGAATAACCATGGGTCCCAGGATGTTGATACTTTGCAAGTTGCATACTGAGATGAAAGGCTATACAATGTGGTGAAATGTTTCAAAAAAAATTAACAGGTACTTTTGAATGAATTTTAATCATAAATACTGATATTTTATTTTGCCTGTAGCTTTATTTTAGATCAATTTTAAGGTTACAAGTGTGAGATTTATACCAGGTGAGCGATGCAGGCCCATTGGGCCTCTTGTTTCAATCATTATATTACGCTCGTTGTCATTATCATCATCTGAGGAATCCTGATCTGTCAAAAAATGATTGGTATCAGAGACACACAGACATTTCATAAGCAAATGTATAATTGTACCTTTTTTGCTACTGACTGGCATTTTTGGGGGGTTGACGGATTCCACCCTCATTGGTGGCTGGTCTATAAGCAAATTTATTTAATCAAAAACAACAAAGAAAATACCGATATATCAACATAATCGTATTCTAAGATGAATTTTAATAAAATTGCAAATAAACATATAAGAAACATCTCACTGAAGAAATGTATTTAACAGGAATGGTAAGAAATATGCAACTTTCATAGAGTCATTGCTATGTAAAAACGATGTTCTCACACAGAACGTTTCGCTGACATTCTGTCATCTTGGTAATTGGTAAGAACATCGTTTTTACATAGCAGTGACTCTATGAAAATTCCATATTATTATATTTGGATCAGATCAGTGTTCATATGCGTTAACACTCACTTACTCACAACAACAATATGAATTGAAGTTGTTATTGCAATAATTTAATTACCCTTATCGCCATTGTCATCATCTTCCTCATCATCATCATCATCATCGTCCTCCTCTGGATCTTTATCATCGTCGTAATCAGTAGAGTTATGGTCATTAATAGTTGAAACTCGTTTAGCGTATTCCATATCAGATGGTTTGAATGTTTCAGTGATCTTGGGTCAAGCATTACCCATTAGTAAAACACATTTCCATTTGGACGTATTTAAAGGCGCTTTAATATCATAATGTTCCCCGATTAACCCAACCATTAACCCTGATAATGTATCTACATGTGTTGTGTGAATGTTAAGCAAACTATATAAGGTAGTAGTTGTAACATTGTATGATTTGCTTGGAAAAATGTCTGACTTCAAAATTGATCATAGAATCTTTACCCATCTCTTCCTCAAAATTTTAGCAATCCTCCTCCGAATCTGTAAAAAAGAATAAATACATTACTTGAAAATGAAACTAACGATAGTTGTCGGACAGCCTACTATTAATTTTCTTCTGGAGATGTCAACATTTTATGAGTTATCTAATAACTATGCATAGCTGAATCGAAACGACTTACATACAGGGTATTAATGGATGAGGAATCTGTAACAAAGGCTTACAATCACTTTTATCCATTTAAACAAGCAATGTGCACATAATTGAACAAATAAAAGGGTGGTATTTACAGGAGGTTTTTGCAAAGATTCTAAAATGCAGACGTGAAGAGGTGAGTTTTGATGTCCCTAATGAACTTTGCCAGGGAATTTGACTTTCTAATAGCAGATGGTAAGCTATTCTACAACGTAGCCGAAACCCTCCCAAAGCATCTGTTTCCGTAGGTACGCGATTTTAGGACACGCAACACAGATTCAGATCCCGACCGCAGTGATCGTGACGGCTGATACAGGGTAACAAGCTCCTGTAGGTACTGAGGAGCTGTTCCATTCAGTGCCTGGTATTTGTACACCTGAATTTTGAACTGCGACCTGTATCATACAGGTAACCAGTGCAACGAATAAAGCACAGGTGTAATGAACTCTCTCTTTCGAGTACGAGTAACTAGCCGTGCTGCAGTGTTCTGGACCCTCTAAAGACGACTAGTTAGTTTGTCAGACATACCACAGAGCAGGGCGTTACCATAATCCAACCGAGAGGTAACAAGTGAATGCACAAAAATCTTGCATGCATCTGCAGTTATAAACTGCCGAATACAGACAATGTTCTTTATCTGGTAGTGAAAGAATTTGCAATCGCGTTCACTTGTTTCTCCATGTTCAGTGAACTATCAAAGTTTACCCCTATATTTTTAACAGCTGGAACAGTCTCAATAGTTCTGGCACCGACCTTGAGCTGGATAGCCTTTGTTTGCTGACACTTCGGGGAAAAGACGACTAGTTCCGTCTTTTCCTGATTAAGCTTAAGCATGTTTGCGTTCATCCAGATACTGATATCTGTCAAACAAGCTTCCAGACTCTCTGAAACTTTATTCCAGCTGTCCTGCTGGTTTGATGATCTGACCATGTAAATTTGTGTGCATCGGCATAGCAATGATAGCGAAGGCTATGGCGACGACCATAAAGCACATGTTGAGAGAGAGCTCGCTGCCATCTTGTACCATCATGTTGTACGCTCCAGTGCTCCTGAATAAAAAACCAAGATCTTTGCATTGATGACTTCTACTGATCATTACAACGTCAAATGCAGCTGACAAGTCCAGCATGACAAGCACTGCTCTGCACTTGTTATCCAATGTAGAAGCTATATCATTATGTATACGTAGGAGGGCCGTCTCAGTATATTCTCCCATGTCCCATGCGGTAGGTCGATTGCATGTTGTCATGGAGACTGTTTGCAAGGAGATGAATCTCTAAACGACGGGACACAACCTTCTCCAAGATCTTAGACAGAAACGGCAGATTTGAAACTGGGTGGTAGTTATCCAACTCCTCCTTATCAATTCCAGGTTTCTTTAACAAATTTCTGACAAGTGCCTTCTCGAAACATAATGGAACCTTTGACTCAGCCAATGAATTGTTCATGATTAAGGTAATCAAAGGGAGCAGTGCTTCAAGACATTGCTTTAATAGGTCTGAAGGCAGTTGATCAAGCTCACAGGTTAATGGTTGCTGTACTGTCGGCTAACGTACATTTTTTCATTTGACTCCAAAACCCCTGAACCAATTTTAATGAAATTTTGAAGACACCTTCCTTGGCCAAAGGTCAACAAAAAGAGTGGCCGGTTTGGTCCCCAGTCCTCAGGGGCCTGAGGGGCGGGCCAAAAAGTGTCAAATTGACTAGAATTTCAAAAATCTTCTCAAGACCCAGATATGGAAGAATCAAATACTCTTCATAGATGGAAGAATCTTAAGGTGCTTTACCAACTTTTTTGAACTTCTTGACCCTGTGGTCTCACGTTTCCCCCTGGGGAGGGGGTAAACCTTACTATAGTTTATATAGGGAAATCACATTTTGGACCAACATTTGTTTAATTTCTATTGGAAGTAATTCAATTTATGTTAGCATTATCAGTATTAGGTAGCAGTTTGATAGTATGCACACATGAGCCCTGACTGACCCCAGGGGCTGATGGTAGGGGCCAAAAAGGGTCGAATTGACTGAAATTTCAAAAATCTTCTTCTCAAAGACCCAGATATGGTATAATCAAACACTCTTCATAGATAAAAGGGTCTTAAGGTTTATGACCCTAGGGTCTCACGTTTACCCCCTGTGGAAGGAAGGGGGGGGGGGCAAAATTTATTATGATTTACAATGGCAAATGATACTTTGAATATCACACGTTAACAACTTGATTGGAATTGTAACCCTGAGTTGAGTTTGATACTATGAATTTTTTGAGCCAGCCCTACCCCCAAGGACTGTAGGGTGGAGCCCAAAGGAGTCGGTGTGCTTAAATTTCTTCATTTTCCTTGTTTAGAATCAGAGGTGCTAGTTTCAAATTCTTTTAGTCTTAAATCTGTAAGCTAGATATTGAATAAGGTGGTTTTATTGTTTTTTGTCACTTTGAATAATATTTCTATTCGTGTTAAAAACAGCATCAACTCTCTGTATAAATATATCAGGTGACCGTTAAGGCCAATGTTCCTTGCTTGGTAACGGTTTTGTTTGTTTGTTTGATTTTGTTTAACGTCCTATTAACAGCTAAGGTCATTTAAGGATGGCCTCCCCTGTGTGCAAGATGCATGCGTGTAGTGTATGTGTGTGTATTTTGGGAGGCTGCGATATGTTCGTGTTTGTCTCCTTGTGATAGCGCGGAACTGATGCCGACTTTATAGTGCTACCTCACTGAAACATACTGCCGAAGACACCCAGCAGGACGCCCCACCCGGTCACATTATACTGACAACGGGCGAACCAGTCGTCCCACTCCTAATTTGCTGAGCGTTAAGCAGGAGTAGAAACTACCATTTTTAAAGACTTTGGTATGTCTCGGCCAGGGGACAGAACCCAAAGCCTTCCTCACAGGGGCGAACGCTCAACAAATGGCCAAAAGTGAGGCATTGTCAAGGGAGACATTAGGAAGTAGAAAGTTATTTAGAAAGGAGAGAAGAGATAAGGTCCCAAATTAAGTCGCCTCTTACGATCATGCAATTGGGGGCAGCAGGTACAATTCTTACGCCCTACCTGCAGGGTCTACGAAAATTGGTCTCGTTGGATATAAAAAGCACATTACCTGTCAAACAGGTTATCATTCTACAACTGACCGTCTTGCCATTCAATGCACCACTCACCCTGATCAGCAACCGATATCAAAAATCAAACACGCTCACCTGAGTACTTTGAAACACCGCCAAGTTGGTTGTTATTAATGGCACATTCTTGAAAATTATGTATCCAAAATAGATGGTATATTACTGAAAATACTTTTATAAATCCCATGTATAATATCGGTCTTTCTCGTGCAAAGAACTGAACCAACACAGGAAAACGTATTATGAACTGTTAGTCTTCGTCGTGTAGACGCTTTACTGGCAAAAAAACGTGCAAAATGCCACACTCCCATATGTGTTGTCAACAATGTGAAATTTGACCGGAACCATTCTCATGGAAAACTTCAAATTACTTCTTCGGAATAATTTAAAGGCATAGAATTATAATATTTGGCTAGTAACTGTGACATATGTAGCCGGACAAAGTAGCTTCCTTAGATGAAGTTTAAGAATGAAAACGACCTTTACCCACTTTATCCTATTGCTTTATTTCAATCTAGTTAGGATATAGAGTATCCTTGGCCCGAAATGATTTAATGTTGTCGAAACTAGGCCCCCATCCCAATGGGGACAGGAGAATCATCAGAATTGGACCCAATATGGTAAAGGAATGTTTTCAAAATATATAACACCCAAATAAAAATTTCCACCAGTTTTCTAATACACGCAAATTAACACGTGCTCGTGCCAACTGTCATCATGGCGAAATTAGACATATTCCGGAAGTTTACGATGATCTCCCTTTTAACACCATCTAGTGATTAACTGAAGTCCCTATACAATTTAATTTAGCTTGAAATGCCCTATCAGCCTATTTATATCTTAGTGTATACATACATTAACCGAACAAAACCAGTGCATAAAAACTATTTTTTGGCCGATATTCATATTTTTCATTATTGCTAATTATTGACATATTTTAGAAAAACGGTTTATATTCAAAAATATCGCTAGTTCAACGTGTATGTTGCCGACGAACAGGGTAAGTCATGGATATACGAACGATTAGCACAAGTTACTTACGGTTTTATCTTCCATTGTTTGGTCCAGACCGTTTATGTCGCTACATCTCCGTTCATGTTCCTTTTCCTGGCTTATATTTAGGACCTCCGACAATTGCTGACACTTTTTGAAATCAAGTTTCCTAGAACCAACAGAAACATTCGCATATTTTCCTACAAGTATATCCAGTCCAGTGGATGACGGACATAGACATGCATTCGTGATCTTAACGGGTTCTTCTAAGCTCGCCATTTGCTCATATTTGGCATGTTTTCCTGTCATCTTTCTCGGTTTGGATTTTTGCTGACTTTTTTTTTAATTTTCCGTCATTGGAGGTTTTTCACAAGTGATACAGATGACGGGTATCCTATTATCTCTTCTCCTCTGTCCAAGTCTTCTGTCTTAAACTTCTTCGGTCAGGCCGTTTTTGCTACTGCGTTGTTACTGTAGCTGACGTTTTGGCGGGTTTTGCAGCAATTCCAGAATTCATTTCCATCTAAATCAATGTAAGCTTCCCATGCCTACAGCTTTCATCATTAGTACATAAGTTTGAAATTCACTAAGGCCTTATTTTATAAAAAAAATAAAATAAAAAAAAAATATTAACACATCTATAATGCTGCTTAAATGCGAAACAATTGCTTTCATAATAAATATGGTACTATGTTGTTTTAATACATCACTTTGTAACCCGTTACAGAACAAGAATTACACGTAATTATATATATTCGCCTGTTCCGCTTTGTCATTATAGTTAGTTTAAGAAAACTCCAAAAATAACAGAAATTTCTATATTTTTCCAAAAAAACTAAACAAAATAAAGCCCCAAGTTAATAAAGTGATACAGTGTAGCATAAACATACCCTGTTTATGTTATGCACATATGTTAATATTGATTCATTACAAAAAATATATAAAAAAAAACCTCATCAATTCTCAAAATATGACATTTTTACCCCAAAATTCACTCTTCCTATTAAATGAGGGAAAATACATTCAATATTTTACAAAACTTGTTCCAATTAGGCTATCAACTCATTTGTAAGTAGGTTGAAAAAGTACTAAAATCTCTCAAAATCTAAGGTTTTTCACACAAAGTTACACTAAATCATTAAAATTCATGTAAGTTGAGATGTTCGTACAACAATGCAGCTGCATTCCAGGTTTGGTTGGAATAACACATATTTTTTGAAAACTGAGCCAAACTCAAAACCTTAAACCTGGATTCCAAGACTGGCCACCATTCCATAATTAAAGTTATATGTAAAGAATTGCCCAGCTGAATTATAATTATATTATCTCCCCCTAGTTTTAAACTCTAGAATAAGACACTATCGTAGAGACCAAAAGTATCAAGCTCAATTTTATTTATAATTTTAATATTCTAGAGACAGGGGGCCAGTCTATCTGGATCGCTCACTCAGAACTCGCACCTGAATTGTGCTGAACTTTCACCAGTAACAATATGTAGAACTGTGTAATACATTAGTGTGTACTCAAAAGAAATACTCATTTACAAGGACTAGTATCTAGGATCTTACTCGGTATCTTCATGACAATCTTTTCACATAAACCTAATGTTAAGAAAATAAGTTATAAATTAGCGACATTTTTAAAACATCTGTTAAGAAGTAAACAAACTGTATCAACCATACCTTTGTTTTGTTGCAAAAAAAATGTAAACATACTTCTGAAATGTATATCATACCATTGTAGATTGAAACAAGCCAACATAACACTGAATTATTATGACCTCAAAAGAATCTTAAATATATCATGTTACTGGCCCACCACGCTCTACTGAAATGTTAATGGGAATGAATTAAGCATGACAAAATACAAATGTTCTCTTCAAACGAGATTGATGGATATTTCTAGTGAAATGGTATACAGTCCACCAAGTTCTTTACCCAATTGCAATAGCATATCGATGCATTTTCACAGAAGAGCAACAAGTTCTGTATCTTGCAAACTTTAATCAAAGAATCCTGAATCAGCTTATTTCATAATTATATCGATGCAATTAATAAGTCATGCATAAATATGCATTTAAAGAAACATTTACAAGATGTATGAACTGGTTGACGTGGACGACACATACAGCCTTTTTAATTTCATATGTGATGTAGAGAGTGATTTTACGAGCATTTACTGCTGCGGCATAGACCCCTCTACTTTATATTTACCGAGCATGCTCACAGTTTACCATGGATTTTTGCATTTTTAATTTAATATGTGAATTTAGGAGCATTTACTGCTGCGGCAGTGACCCCTCTACTATATACCTACCTAGCATGTTCACAGTTTACCTAGGTATTTTCATGCAATGTATTTTCAGTTGAATAGTAGAACAGATCACCAGTTCAAATCACCCATATTTTGTATGCACACTGTACTGTAGCAGTGAAGGTCAAATAACAAAAATGGTATTTGGAGAACATATGAAACATGGATATCTGAAATTATACCTGAAATATGTGTTCTCGTAGGTCAGCATAGAGCAATACATGACGCCTAAAGATGTATATCTCGAAGTTGTTACTTAAACGGTGGTTACCAGGTGTTATGGTAAAACTTGATAATGTTTATTAAACAATAAATAACCAAACCAGATGTTTTTATAAGTCACTTAATCTGATGGCTTTAGTCAATTCGATTATAGATTACTATAAGGTTCAGAAATATATTGCTCGTGGTAAAGGGGAACAATGTCTTAGAAGATTTACTTCTGAATGGGAAAAATGGTTAAAATTAGTAGAGCTTGACCTCAACTAACCCTGAGTCTTATGACTATTGATTTTAAGTTAGTATGTGTTATTCACTTGCTTACTCCAACCCCTCCTATTTATATTTACCAGCAGGTCTCTTATTTTATTTATTCTCTCCCTGAAAGTGCATGAAAATTGAATGTGTCTTGGTGATTGTATAAAATCATCATCAATCATCGGAAGATGATTGTGTGTTGATGTGATGTTTTGTATAATGTACATGTTCTGAAAATCTTGAAAAAAAAAAAGTCTGGTGTCATACACATTTCAGTAGAATCTGGTGTCATAAACATTTCAGTATAGTATGCTGAACATAAACATTTCAGCAGAATCTGGTGTCATAAACACTTCAGTAGAGTATGGTGAAACATAAACATTTCAGTATAGTATGCTGAACATAAACATTTGAGTAGAGTCTGGTGTCTGAAACATTTCAGTAGATTATGTTGAAACATACATATGAGTCAGTAGTCTGGTGAAACAAAATGTACAGTTTGTTTGTTTGTTTGTTTATGTTTAACGGCCCATCGACGGCTGTGGTCATTTAGGGCCATGGTGATTTATTTATTCACTTTACTTTTTTAACAAACATGTGAATAGCGAAGATAAAATCAGATAAAATGGTTCATTTTAAAAGTATTCGCATTGTATGTGTAGATAATTAAAAATAATAAAAGGGGGTTAAAATAATAAAAGAGATAACGAATAGATGATATGGAATATGCGATATATATATAACGTCAAAAAGGATAAGGTGGGTTAAAAGACATCAGAGTCTATAAAATAGACCGATGTCTTTCAAATAGTTAAATAATGCCTTCGAATCCACGGAACTGAAAAGTGTTTTCATATCCGGGACTCGGAAGTAGTTATCACGAATGTGTTTAAAATCGGAACATTCTATTAAAAAATGCTCCACTGTAAATGGAGTGTCACATGCGTGGCATGAAGGTATATCTTCTCGTTTTAAAAGGTACGAATGAGTAGGATATGTGTGCCCAGTGCGGAGCCGAGCGAGGACAACTTCCTCTCTACGATCTTTCCGACTGGGAATAGATGTTTTAAGTTTCGGTTGTATCTTAAAAAGTTTGTTGTTGGTCTCCAGAGACCAGCGTTTCTGCCATTCATTTTGAATGGCTGTACGAATAGTAGGTTTAAAATCTGTGTATGGTAGTTTGATATTTGTTTGTTCGAGATTCAATGCATTTTTTGCTTCCCTGTCAGCAAATTCGTTGCCTTTTATTCCGACATGGCTCGGAATCCATAGTAAAGTTATTTTAGACTTTTTTAATATACGAGATATTCGATGAGCAAGGTTTTGTACGATTGTGTTTTTAGGATCTCGTAACTGTAAACTCTGTAGGACAGATAGAGAGTCTGAACAAATAATTGCCTTTTTAATGCGGTGTTCATCGATATGGTCGAGGGCCAAACCAATGGCGCATGCTTCAGCAGAAAAGATGGAGGCGCCGTCTGGTAGTCGGACTGAAGTGCAAGTATTGGCAGTACAGCAGGCTGCTGCCACTTTCTCACCTTCTTTGGAGCCATCGGTGTAAAGTTGTGTATGAGAAGGGTAATTCGAAATGCATTCCCGAAAGGAGGATTTGTGTTCTTCGGGCATAACACTTGATTTCCCTCGCTCATGTAATGTAAAGTTAAAATCGGGGGTTTGAATGGTCCACGGAGGAACATCAGATATGTTAAATTCAGCTATGTCCGTCAATTTTATGTTGAGTTCTTGCAGGAAATTCAAAATTCGGATACCAAATGTTGGCAGAAGTTTTTGGTTTTGCGTAAATATGTTTTGGTATTTGGGGTTGAATACTTGGTTGAAAGCAGGATTTTTAGGGTTTGATTTTAATTGAGTTGCAAATTGTAATGAAAGTTTTATTCTTCTGTCATAAAGGGATGGTTCATTTGCTTCCACGTACAGGCTTTTTACAGGTGTTGTTCGAAAAGCTCCCAGGGCAAGACGTAGCCCTTGGTTATGGATTGGATCTAGCATCTGAAGGTACGAACTGCGCGCTGACCCGTATACCATAGAACCATAATCCAGTTTTGTTCGAATAAGTGATCTGTATAGGCGCAAAAGCATTTCACGATCCGCTCCCCAATCAGTATGAGAAAGGACTCGTATAATGTTTAACGCCTTGGAACACTTATCCTTCAGATACTTTATATGTGGTATGAAAGAGAGTTTCGAATCAAAAATGAGGCCGAGAAATTTAGTCTGTTCAACAACAGGAATTCTAGTGCCATCGAGTGTTAGATTTGGGTCATTGTGTGCTTTTCGTTTTTGACAGAAATGCATGCACACAGTTTTGGATTTAGAGAATTTGAAGCCGTTTTCGTCTGCCCAATTTTGTAGTTTGTTTAAACTCTGTTGAAGTTGTCGTTCTATCGTGTGCATGTTCTTAGATCTGTAACAGATCAAGAAGTCATCCACAAATAACGACCCTTCTGTTGATTGACCAAGACATTTGACTATATCATT
>NW_018408905.1:845976-861086 GCF_002113885.1 Mizuhopecten yessoensis | reverse complement strand
CCAAGAAAGCTGGGTCCACGTCCCGAGGCTGGGTACGTTGGTGCTCAGTGCGTATGTGATCATTTCGGGGGTATGATTGTGGCGCGCTGGGCGTCATCGTAGCAGAAGGCTTTCACAGTAGCTCCAATTTGAGCCAACCTGTTTGCCGTGGGTTGCATCTCGTATTCCTGGGGGAAGAAGATCCTGGTAGCTGAGCAGAGTCGGAATCACTGTCAAACTCTTGATAGGAAGGAGACATGATCCGATATTCTGCAACATACTGCTTTGGCTTCGGACTCTGGGTAGACGACAGGTGATATGGGCCCTCTATCACCAATCGGCTGGTCACGCCGAGCAAAATGTTCAGTAGAATCTGGTGTCAAACATTTTAGTAGTCTGGTGAATCATAAACATTTTAGTATAGTGTGGTCAGCCATAAACATTTCAATATAGTGTGGTGAATCAGTTAAATCGGCCTATTATAATTTGATTTTGAGTTTTAAATAGGGTTTTTTCAAAATAGCACCTGTGGCAGCCGTATTGGATTTTTGATCGACATGGGAAAAAACCCACTTTGCCAGGACCACGAGTCTATCATTCCTACCAAGTTTCAGTTAAATCAACAGAGTAGAACTTTACTTTAAGTTTGAAATAGTTATTTATCATATTGGATTACTACTGATCAACCTGAAAAATAGCAATACTTTTTGCAGGACCATGAGTCGATCATTCCTGCCAAGTTTCAGTTAAATTAGCCCAGCAGAACTTGACTTTAAGTTTGAAACAGTTCTTCAAAATGGCGGCCATATTAGATTTCTGATCGACCCTAAAAATAACAACACTTTGTCAGGACCATGAGTCGATCATTCCTGCTAAGTTTCATTTAAAGTTTGAAATAGTTTTTCAAAATGGCGGCCATATTGGATTTCTGATCGACCCGAAAAATAACAACCCTTGGTCAGGGAGTTGTCAGTAACATTCCCATGAAGTATCAATGAAATCCCTTCAACAGTACTTTAGCTTAAGTTGAAAATGTAAAATGTTTCCGGACGAGGGACAAAGACGGATAGCAATAGGTCACTTGAGCTAAAGTTCAGGTGACCTAATAAAAGCTGATGCAATCTATCTATTCTAAAACCGGGCATCCCTGGAAAAAATGGCTTTCGAATAATGCTGTGCATTATTAGCTCACCTGGTCCGAAGGACCAAGGTGAGCTTATGCCATACCATGGTGTCCGTCCGTCCGTACGTACGTACGTTTGTAAACAATTTGTTCAAACGACTTCTTCTTAACCGCTGATTGGAATTTAATTTAATTTAATATGACTGGAAGCATTCCTAGGTGGTGGGGATTCAAAATTGTGGGGCTAAAAAGAGGCAATTTGGCTATATTGCTTTACACGACTTCTTCTCTAGAACTAAGAGATAGATATCACCCACATTTAGTTGGAAGCATTCTCCGGGGGTGAGGATTAAAAAATGGAGGTGCTGGCCCCAAAAGTGGCTGAGGGGAGGGACAAATTAGGGGTAATTTGACTATATTGCTTTAAGCGACTTCTCAATAACTAAGAGATAGATATCAACCATATTTGATTGGAAGCATCCCAAGGTGGTGAGGATTCAAAAAGGTACAAATGGAGCGGCTGACCTCTCAAAGGGATGAGGGGCGCTGCCAAATAGGGTAAATTAGTGTTATTGCTTTAAAAACTTCTTTTCTGGAACCACTAATTTGACTAGTTCTAAGCATTCCTAGGTGGTGGGGATTCAAACTTGTACAAATGGAGTTGCTGACCCCCTTAAGTGGCTTAGGGGAGGGGCCAAATAGGGGTAACTTTTATTGTTTTGTATTGCTTTGGTAATTAATAGAAATGAAAATGTAGGTTATTTTGTGGGTGTAATTTATTCTTTTTGTTAATGATTTATACATGTGTGTGTATTTTTTCACTGAGTTTGTTTATATGCAGTTATGAAAATGTCTAATCATAACTCATTAGAGCTTATGTTTAGTCGTTTGTAACTAAACCGAATTTAATAAAGCTTTCATAACGAAATGACTCTCAAACAAACATTTTGGTAACCCTGATGTTACCAAGCGCATGCGCTATTCGAGTTTCATCAAGGTAAAATGGATGAGGGGCTGCCACGGTACAATGGATATAAAACACAATTTCTCAGCTAAACTATGTAAAGATAACACTGTATTTTTTCGTTAATAGTTCGTTGTGATACTGTTGATATTGTATGGAAGTGAAGTTATGTGTTTGTTAGTATATTGTGCGTCCCTCCGTGAGAAGTCGGCGACATTTGGCGAGAATTTTGTTGCACTTGATGAGTACGGGTTTATTTGGTCAGTCGTTTGGACTGAATGCAAGATCGTTTGATTCATTTAAATAATTATTCCACAGTCCTTATTATAAACACAATAGTTAACTAGATGGAATGTGTTTGTATAATTGCTCTCTTGTACTCGCGAGTGTCCTTCGACAAACCGGAATTGTAACGTCTCCTATTTTGACGGATTGCCGTGTCGCAATGCATTTTTTCAGTGAGGAAATTGAAAATTAATCGCGGCTTGTATGCTGCGTCATTGAAGCATGCCACGCTTGAATAATTGATGTTTATCTTCACGTGAGTGGCAATAACAATATTTGTTGACACCAATTTCTTTTGAAAATTAACACCTCGTAGTGCATGGAGATTACGACAAAATTAACTGATTCTGGTGATAAACGGGATGCATAGTATTTGCAAACATAATAATAATAATAAATAATAATAATAATAAATTCTTTTATTTAGACAGGGTAACATATTTAACATATTTAGATTTTCATCTAGTTTACAATATGGCCCTGTAAAACACATTATAGATACATACATAAAACAACAGCACATCACGCATACAGAGACATATGACATACAATAAAATAGAAAAAGCAGTTAAATAGTACAATACATTATTAAGACAACCTATTATATTGTATCACTAAATATCACAGAATTGCATTTAAAACATTAGAAAATATCACAGTGTATTACAAGTCAATACATACATATATTTATCACAGGGTAATATAAGGATTATCTCTGGAAATTATATTAAACAGAACCATAGGGATAATTTCAAATATTGTACTTTAAAATATACATATAGTATATACCATATAGTACCTGGTTTCCAAGTGATTGGGAATCCCCTACCTACTTGGTCCGCCGGTAACACATGGTATTCATGATCTAGTATTTTTAAAATAATTGGCCAGATATGCCTTTTTAAAAGCCAGAACATTTGTTGTGGTTCGTATGGTTTCTTCCAAAGTATTCCATAAAAGAGTACAAGTGTATCTAAAAGAATTTTTGTAAAAACTTGTTCTACACTTGGGGATATAGAGCTGGTTCTTCGCAGAAGATCTTGTGGTTCTTGTGGAAATCTGGGTTACATAGGTAAATAAATTTTGTTTTAAAAATCCTGGAGCCTGGTCGTTAAGGATTTTATAAGTTAGAACACATTTTCTAAAAGTATAAAAATCGTGAATAGGCATCCAGTTTAAAGTCTAAATGGACCCTTCCAAACAAATCATTGACGACGTGCCAGAAACGACTACCAAGGTAAGACCTATATCTCGCGTGCATTTCACAGAAAATTTGACATGTTATTACATGGCCCCAAACACTGCTAATCAGTGACAGATCCAGGTGTTTTTTGGGCTTCCAGAACCCCCCATCATGAGAATTTTCTGCATGTCTTTTCACCAATTTCCTCATTTTTCTGCCCACATGTGCACATCAATATATTTGTGTTATATTAACTTTGATTATAATAAACCATTTTTGATTAAATAATAATAATTTTTCATGGGAATATTTGCAGTATATGTTTAAATAAACAAATATGTTTTTCTCCATTATTTCTCCCCTTGCTTGATAGATTGGTATATATGTCCTAGAAACCAAAATCATTTAGCGTATTACTTTTATTTCGGCAAAAACGGCGTAATTACCAAAATAATACTGATTATTGGTGATTTATTCCACTTGTGAATCTTACTAAAATAAAATAGAAAATTAGCAGAAAAAGCAGAGTCTAAAAACATACAACACCTAACTATCAAACTTAATACTGTTCAAACCACATGTGATCGCAAAATAACTTGAAATTTGGGACATTGCAAACACAGCAAAAACAAAAGTCGCTCCAACAACAGACATCAACATTGGAGAGGACATATTGGATAGCCAAAAACCATCAACAGTTACCACAGATGCAACTGTGGAACAAATTCAAATTACAGATTTCAAATCTTGTGCATCGTGCACAGGGAGATCCTAAACCCATTTGTTGACATGAAATTCTACAGCTGCCCTCTGCAATATGAAGCAACGGTCATCAAACATGTTGCAACAGTTCTCTGGAACCATTAACATAAAACCTGCAAATGACCCATCACAGAACTCAGTTAAACTCACTTTGTTCAACGCCCCTCTGAGAGATTTCCTCACAGAGTTAAACAAAGAGGAATTACTCGAGCAAAACTTAGCTGCAGACTTACTTGAAGAGCTCTTGCTTGAAAGCAAAGCATATATGGTGCTACAGATAAAGTGATCCAAAAAATCACATCCAATGCAGAACTTTCAGATCTGTAAAGTGTAACGTCACACTGAGTCACTAAATCAATTCTAAGCTCAATGTGTGATCAGTTTTCTTTGTATTAGGTGACTTATAGCACATTTTATAATCAGACATGATGTGCAGAAATACAAATGCTTGGGCATTTTAGTTTCAATATGTTGTCATGTATGACATAGTTTATAATAATACATGATGAGTAGGAATGCAAATTATTGATAAGTAAATATGCCTATTAGTAGCTGCTTGGGCATTTTAGTTTCTCCTTTCTCAACAATCTACCCTAAAATCAGCCAAGCGTGACAAGTTCATTTTGTGACTTTGTGAGCTTCTTTAGTCCAAATCACGCGGCGTGATCAAGCCAAGCCGGAGTTTTTCAAACAAATAATCTCAACGGATATTATAAGTTCAACCACATCCATTTTCGACATTGGTATTTTGATTTCGCCATTGACCGAGATGCATTGCTTAACGCAAATTCAGAGGGGTAGAGCAATTGCGATGTTGATGGATGGTCATAGCCAAACTGCTGTCGCATGGCAGTTTGGTGTCTCTGTACACGTTTCCGTGAGACTGGGTTAGTTTCCCATTGAGCATCTGTGGGATGAGCTGGACAGGCGTATTAGGAAACATCAATAAATGTTCTCATGAATTCAATGCATAGCAGAATCCGTGCAGAGATTCGTGCAAAAGGTGCCCACACCAGGTACTAGAGTGTCATTTTGTTTTTCGCGGGTATCCCACTTTGAGTAACTACTGATGACACGAATGACGTCACACAGACTTTTCCTCAACAGTATTGTAAAGAGTAGACTTGTTTATAGGCTGTTGATTGCATAATTTAATTGTGCGTTTCTTTTTTTTGTTCAGTATAGTAATACATGATGAGTAGGAATGCAAATTATTGATCAAGTAAATATGCTTATTAGCGGCTGCTTGGATATTTTAGTTTCAATATGGTGTCATGTTTGACATAGTTTATAGTAATACATGACGAGTAGGAATGCAAATTATTGATAAAGTAAAAGAAATATGCCTATTAGCGGGTGCTTGGGCATTTTGATCCAATCAAAATCATTACAAGTAATAAAAATTGTATGATGGTGCGTTTTAAGATCTCTTATGAGATCTCTTGTAGCAACTTTATTTCAGTTTACCTCACTAAAAACTACTTTGACATTTTAATTTCAGTATTTCATGATGTTTCCTTTAATGCCATTCATAATGCTTTGTGAAAAAAACAATACAAATGAATATCTATTACAATATCATTTGATTTTCCAAATACCACATGCTCATTTGCTTCTATGTTGTTTCATCTGCTCACTAAACAGACTATTTCAATTATCATTAGCACTCGTGTCAGATCAACACTATATAAGTTTACTAGGCCTAATTAAGGCAAATAGTTTCTACAATGTAATACCTTCTGCTGTACTTGTTTCATTATCATGCATTTCAGTTAATTTTCAATATTTTGAATTGTAATGTCCACACATCTTATCCCATCTCGATCCTTCATTTTCAGTTTCATCTGTAGTTGCTTCTTCTATAGTCTTGATAAAAGTATTCTGTGAATGAATCCCTCAAAAAAGTAAACATTTCATCCTTTGAAGGTCAACTTGCTTAGTACCTATATATAAAAATCTATTCCTCCTATTCATCAAAATTTAATCAGATGTATATTCATAATTACATGCATATACCTTGTATAAGTTAAGACTTTTCGATTCTATTAGATTCTAAACGAGGGGCCTGAATCGCTCACCTGGTATTAATTTCACACTTGTAATCTAAAAAGTGGGCTAAAATCGACTACAGGCAGAATATCAGTGTGTGATTCATAAGAACCCATTAAAAGATTTAAACATATGATGCCTCTGTCTTTGAATGTCGAACAAGGACATTAGGTTTAAAATGTGGTAGTCCTTCATCCCAGCATGCTACAGGCCCAGTATCGGTACCATGGGCCTTTTGGTTATTGAGAAGTAGTCGTTTGAAGATTTTAACAAAGTTGACCCCTGTGAACTTTAAAGTAGGTCAAGGTCAGTCATTTGAAGAAACTTTGTAGCCATTCATCCCAGCATTCTACAAGTTCAATATCAGTACCCTGGGCCTTTTGGTTATTGAGAAGAAGTTGTTAAGACATCTAACCCCAGTGACCTTGAAAGTCGGTCAAGGCAATTCATTTGAACCAACTTGGTAGTCCTTTATCCCAGCATTCTACAGGTTCAATATCAGTACCCTGGGCCTTTTTGTTATTGAGAAGAAGTTGTTTGAAGATGTTAAGACATCTGACCCCAGTGACCTTGAAAGTCGGTCAAGGTAATTCAGTTGAACAAACTTAGTAGCCCTTCATCTCAGCATGCTACCGGCCAAATATTATCACCCTGGGCATTTTGATTATTGAGAAGAAGTTGTTTAAAAGTTTTTAACATATTTGACCCCTGTGACCTTGAATATAATTGAAGGTTATTCATTTGAACAAACTTGGTAGCCTTCACCCAAGCATGCTACAAGCCAAATATCATATCCCTGGGCAGTTTGCTTATCGAGAAGATGTTTAAAAAAATTAACATATTTGATCCCTGTGACCTTGAAATGGGTGAAGGTCATTACCTTTAACAAAATGTGTAGCCCTCATCCCAGTTTGCTTCTGGCCAAATATCGACACCCTAGGCCTTTCGGTTATTAAGAAGAAGTCGTTTAAAGGACGGACGGACGGACGACGGACGCCGCGCCACAAGCTCATTGGCACGTTGGTCAGGTGAGCTAAAAATCGATGGAGAATTATGTGAGAAATCTTTGTGGCGAGTGTTTTCCCGATTATAATGTACCAAGCGACTGAAAGCCTAAAACAAGACTAATAGTAGTTGCGTGCCCCTGTGTTCCGATTCAGTTGGGGAAAATAACATGTTATACAACTTGTATTATTAGATTCACTGTGATGTTGGCTGTCATTGAAGGTCTGACTTTCACAGTGCATATAAAAACTTAGGGTATTGTAGGCACACAAATCTAGGACAGGTCTGGTTAGCCACAGGTGCCGGACACACCATTAAGTAATTTGTGTATAATATATAATATAGTAAGTTTATACACATCATATTACTATGTGTGTCCAGTATCTGTGGGGTTAGCAGAAACACAATATTTATTTTAATTGGCCTTATTTAATGATCATTAATGGTCACACAGGGCTCGGTTTCCTATTCGGAAACCTGTTAAAACAGTAATCATTTATAACTTTTAAAGATAGAATAATTCTTCGCAGAAAAATGGAAATATAATTATTTATTAACCTTTGTCTGAGTTGTACAATTTTAAAGTATCTTCTGTCGGAAATCTGACCATAACTTGGTTTTTGAAAAAAGGGTGTTAAAAAAATGTCATACTGGGGAAAAGTTTTTCTATCTAGTCCCATTTTGTCATAAAACAAGTTATGTCCAGATTTCAGACAGAAGATACTCTAAAATTGTACAACTCAGAAAAGGTTGAAAAATAATTATATTTCAATTTTTTCTGCTAAGAAATATTTAATGTCTCAAGTTAAAAATTATAACTGTTTTAACAGGTCTAGTTTCCGAATTGGAAACCGAACCCTGTCTAACCTATTAATGATCATTAAATAAGGCCAATTAAAAGTTTAAAAGAAATATTGTGTTTATGCTAACCCCACAGATACTGGACACACTAATAGTAATATGATGTGCATAAACTATGATATATTATACACACAATACTTATTGGTGTGTTCGACACCAGTGTGGTTAACCAGACTTATCTCAGATTTGTGTTCCTACAATACCCTTTAGTTTTTATATGCACTGTTAAAGTCAGAACTCCTGCTATATATTAGCGCAGTAAAGATATTTTTCAAATTAACAATAAAATGCCTAGCTAATACATACCTACCCTATTTTTTTCTGATGGTAGAAACACAAGTAATTTGTTTGGCCTAATGTTTCTGTCATTTCATAATATTTAGAACTACTATACTTTTTTAAGTTTCCAAAACATCAAGTAGTATAACAATTGAAACTTCAATGACTTCCAACATCACAATGAATCTAATGATACAATGTTTATAACATGTTTTTTTTCAACTGAATGAGAAGAAATGTAAGGCCAAATATCCTCACAAACAACGCCTAAGTGAAATCAGTTTGCAACTTAGCAGTTCGAAAACTTTGCAACACGTCTGGAGAAAGACGTTCCTTGTGACGCTGTAATTCGCTGTAATTCACTCATGTAAAAAGTCCATTTATTTTGTTTGTTTTTGCATAATTACTGCTATACATACCGTAGAAGCACCTTCCTTTTTGTCATCGCCGCTGACAACATGCGCCATTCTCTGCGGCTTCGGCCGCATGCTTGGCCACAAGTCACCGAAATCGGGATACAGAGCCTTATTTATGAATCAGTAGTAGGTAAACGTTGCAGAAGTGTATGCATATTGTTCATTGTCAATGCTGCTTAAACAACATGCCTAACATTAAGTCAACACTCGCCTGCATTTTCGTCTTTTCCGCTTCGCGTTGCGAATGATGTCTAGGCCTACACAAAACGAAAGTAAAATGTGCGCATGTCTAAATGTAAGGGAGATCACTCGTGTTTTCCGGTAGTATATGTCTGAAATCATTCCGAAGGTGTTGTTGTTTTTGTGTATATTGAAATAAAAGAGTCCTGTTATATGGTAATACTTCAATAAACGAAATACGCAAATCACACCAACAGACATATAAAATGTAGGCCTATCGGCGCATATCTTTCGTTTCTGGCTGAACTGTAATTAGCGAGAAGGCCATATAAGGAAACGGGTAATTGCGATAACATCACGCGTGATCTAACATGGCCGTCGTTTCTGTTTTTAGAGTTTTTAGTAAGGATTTGTTATTTCAACGATGAACGAATATGCAATATTTTGATAAAACCCATCACATGGAAAGCTGATCAGCACATAGTAGGCACATTTGCACACTGTAAGCAAAACAAAGGAGTGCAATTGACATATCCATGTTTCCTGATTAATTTATTTTTTCTGGAAACAACCAGAGGAGAGTGATGCTCTGCTTCATCTTTTGTATTAATGAAAACCGTGAATATCTTGTGTGTGTTTAAACTGTCCTCTTTTTTTACTGTGGTTCAAGAAAACATTTCCTTCTTTTTCCACAAGAGTACTGTTTCAAATTTATCAGGCTTTTCAATTCGAAGGCTTATATATAAACAGAGAGATAATTTTGTTTTGTTTTTACTGGTGCCTTTTTTATGTACACATCTTAGAAACCAGTTAACGTGTCTAAAGCCCCCATGAGATGTGCTGTTATAAGTTGACTTTTATGTACATTTTGTTTATATTTAGTTCTGCTACCAAAGAGATTGACTTACTGAAATTTTTGTGAACCATATTAATGAATTCCTAAGCTTGAATGCCTTATTTCTCACTATACAAGCTCATTATACTGCTTTGCCTCCTATTTCTTTTGAATATTGTCTCTAAACATTATTATTTCTGGTGCAGAAATTATATGGTGACTTTATTCTATTTTAGGGGAAAAGCAATCAATATCACAACAGACAGGGATGGTTATTGATGGGAGGAAGGAGGATGAGAAAAAGGAACTGAACTCCCTCTCTCATAACTTTGAGGACTTCATGAACTTTTTCAAAAGGCTGCAAGAACTGTACCAACAGTGACATGACATTTTTAAGTCTTTCACTCACTATCAGTTACCGTATAAAGGAGGAACCTCTGACTAAATCATTTTATCTCAGGCTCATGACAGCCGAGTCCACAGATCCTTCCAACAGCGAATAGTTCAAATGCTTTCCTTGCAATTTTTTCCTTAATGGAGAAGTCAGTGATCTTTACTTGGGAGTGGGACAGATTGAATCTGTGATTATTGATGCTGAAAGCCGGATGAATGTGAATGTGATTAAACAGCCCCTACTTACTAAAGGCACTTGTGTTGGAATCTACGTTTGTTTCGATCAATATAACACTATGGGTGGTGGTGACCGTCTTGTTCTTCAGGGAATGTAACCGATAATTCCCAGATCATGTCAATGCTTGGGGGACTTTTCATACAGGGTGAGTTGCAAGGGGAGAGTGCTACACCCCCTCCTTATGTATTGACCTTTCTGGGGGGATCCCACTTGGTGCTTCTGTCTCTGACCGAATTAAGAACAAAATTTGGTCGGGGGAATTTATTGATCTGCGTGTTCTTCAGTGAACTATACTGAAGACCCTGTATCCTTGAATATTGCATATGGGGTCATAAACATAAACCATGGCCAGTCCTAATCAAAACAGCCTCTGTCCATTGAACAATGGACGTCGTATTTCAACACGTCTATTGCAATATATTCAGAGATGGCCTGCTGAGGCAGCAAATCTGCTAGAATATGCCTCGACAATTCGTGAATTACACACGAACCATGGTGCTGTGGCTTGGCGGTAATACGACGAGAAATTCGGTCGTCTGCGCCCATCTCACAGGCCGTCTTGTCAAAAGCCTAATAATGAATTACACACCAAGGCTGCCACTTATCTCACAGGCGGTCTTGTCAAAAGCCTAATGATGAATTACACACCAAGGCTGCCACTTTAAGAACAAGTCCTGGTGTAAATGGTCAGGCATCAAATGTACAGCGACTGGGAGGAAAATCGGGCAACCAGCCTTTTGTGGCAAACCATGTTTCAATTTCAACAACGGTCTGCCATGTAGGTCCAGACCCTGTAGGTACAATCATTTCTGCCAGTCTTGCCAGGGCAACTATTCAAGAAAGTGTGCACCAAACCAAAAAACGAAGTCTACCACAGGTCAAAAATAAAACGGATACTGGACAAAATTTTATTTAAACAAACCGCCCACGCTTTTTCGATCAAGGCTCGCCCACCATCCAACCCCTCTTTTTCATTGTACTATATATTAGATGTACACACCACCTCTGGATACAGTTTCCATAACCTAAAAGTATATTAAATTGTGTTGTACAGTACGTGTTTGTTTAATTTATAATTAATCATTTTATTTACCTTTTATGTGTGTTTTAAGTTATAATTTATAATATATGTAACAGTTAATGCCAGATACTTTCTTGAGCTTTATGCCATCTTAATTATTGGCACGGTCAGTGGTGAGACAACACTTTCAGTTGGTCAGAGCTGTATCACTCGATACTAGAAGAAACCTACCTCCCCCTTCCTACATAAATAGAAAAAAGATTCAAGGGAGTTGGGGCTAGGTAGCCTGCTCTCCAACAAAAGACTGACCTAATTTCGATCTTCTTTAACTTCAAGACAGAGCTCACCTATACATAGTGGACCTTACTAAAGCATGGCAGATCATGTACAACTTTTAAACTGCAGCATAAGTGTTTCACTTGCTCTACTTTTTTAAAATTTTAGTCTAAATAACCACATACTTTTACCAAAAAATGGTGTGAAAATAAAAGTGTGCTTATTTATCAAATCCTAATCTGAAGAAATGACAAATATTACATATTTTTATTCAAAATATTTGAATTTTGTACTTTCGGGCTATTCCAATTTCAAATCGTGAGGGGAGTAACAGCTCCCAACTGACATTGACCGTCTACGTTGTACGGCTATCTGAGGTCACTAGTCAGTTCTTGTTGATAAACAACTAAACATGCTCACTTACTTGTATTAATTGCCTTTATTTCTCTTTAATTCCTGAATTTTATTTCATAGTAGTCCATGAGTTGAGGTTTCAAAAAAATAAAAATAGACTGATTAATTACTACCCCATGAGTGTCCAACATATTCCTCAGTTGATGTTTTGGGGTACCAAATTCTAACTGCAATCAATACACAATTTGGCAGTATATCTCTTGTATCCCAGGTATAATGTTTTCTTGTTAGATCAACTTCAAGTGGCCTCTGTTTTTCAAAAAGCATCGTTGATCTGCCCATGCACCTCTATTACTTAAAATGGCCCAAACTCGTTTGTAGAGTTCATTCCGTAATTGTCTATTCCTACTATTTGGGAAAGCGTTCATTTCAGGCCACCACACTTGTCTATTGGTCTCATCAACAACACATCTGTCACAAAAGCAATGTGGACACTCGGTATCGCTAAACCGTCCATCAGAATGTGCGGCTAAATTTCCACTATTACCACTTGAAGCTGTTTCAGGTTGTCCTTGTGTCACCAGAAGTGGTCCAGCTTCTTCACCATCTCTATCATTTCCTATATCTGTGTTTTGTATCATAGGTATGTGGTCATGCTGTGTTGCCCTGATTAAATCCCAACCATGTACTGTAAATATCCCTTCTACTATTTCTTCTTCTTCTCTTGTCAACAAAAGACAAACAAGATGTCTTCTTTCACTGTCGGCCATATTACCTTGTACTGGCGTGGATTTTTTTTACTATTGTTCTACATATATATACATAGTAACATCAATAGAACAGACTTTCATACAGCTAGTAGATATGTGTTGTAAAGACTAAAGGCCAATGTATGAATTTTTGGGTGAAGTTAAAATATTAGTTAAGGTTTAAGGTTTCAGTTTTTTGGCATTAACTTCCACCTTTTAGACCTTAAACTTATAACAAGAAATTATATAATGCAAACTGTACAGTTAAGAGTTAGGTACTCATACCCCATTTTCACTCATTGTTTCAAAGTCAATGATTTTAAAAGTAATTTGTAGGTTTATACCGCTGTCAGATGTTCGGTGTCAACAAGGTTTTAGCTATCATGTTTTTATGCTTCTATACTAGGAAATACTTTATCCAAGCACATAAACAGCAATATCATTTACAAGTCGCCAAAACACATACTGCATGTTTGCTTAAAAGTGTGCAATCAGTACTAAAATTGCTTTTGAAATGATGAAACTTGAATTATAATTTCATCCTTTTAAATCCCGGAAATTTAGTTTGCATCCGTTTCTGTATTGAGTATCTCTGCTTAACATTATGGTTGAAAGGTATACAACTAATAGCATTCTCTGTATAAAAAAATAATCAAAAATCATTTCATTGGTACTGGCTTCATATTTTGTACTTGTGGTAGTACATTGTTATTTTTGCAAAGTTTTAATCACAAGTTACAACTAAGCATAATAAAAATTTACATCTGTTTAGGTCAAGCAGCATGTCACCAACATCAATACAGAAGATAAACAGACAATTAAGACTGAAGTGAAAGACTGCATTAAGTATTTGAAAAGAAGACAGGCATCACAGTAAGTACATACTAAGTATTTAAAATATAAATAAAACTTTTAAAGGTTTTGTTCATGGTTAAAAGTCAGGAGTTCATAATTCTTGAAGAACACCAGGAGAGATATATGTGTAAAGAAAACCCTGTTAATACCCAAAAAGATGGATATCTCAATAAATTCTGATGTATTTATTATTTAAGTTTTCTACAAAAAGGCTATAAAGCAACCCTTCCTTTATATAAATCGAGACATATATGTGAAGACCAATGAAGGCAGTGATTGCCAAATTGCATAGTTTTATTTTTTCTTAGTTTTTAGATAATACATTTATTAAATGAGCACCTTGTATCTTCACAGAGACCATGCTTACAAAAAGAGGAAACTAATCGAATGTAATCTACCAACAGACCATCTCAATGATGATGAAAAAGGTGCAATGAAATCGGGGTAAATACACGTTATTTCTTACCCTAGTAGCGTTTGACTTTTAACCTTTGTATATATTACGAATGTTTTGTCTGCTAAAAAGTCTGTCTCGTGCCAAACATGATATATTTGTGAAACAAACCGAATAAGTTGTATTTCAGGAAATTGTATTGGTGGACAAACTGTCAGATTTCATTGTTTGCCTCTTCACATGCAACGATATAGAAATTTGTATTTTTTCCCTTATCTGTTTTAGAAACCTGATTTGCCTCTTGGATCATGTGGAGTTTCCCATCGCAAAAGCATATGTAAAAGCATACCCATGTACAGATTTGTGTAAGTAAACATGTATAAAATGTTATTTTTATTGTTTTAATTGGATTTCAAAGGTTTTACCCTCAGCTGTTTGGAAATGATCTATCCATTTATGATTTACTTTCTTTTTTCCTTTATTTTAGAAAAACAGTTTTCTATCATGGCCTGTTCATCAGACATGTCCTGCAGACAAATATCACCAGGTAAAGCGTTCTAAAAATGTTAACTCTAAAGCCCTTTCCTAACACTATTTGATGCCTCAAGCATTCATTTTGAATTATGAAACTAGAGGAAGGAGGGTTGTTGTTAAAGTCTTAGAATATTCACAGAAAGTTTTTCATGTTCCCGAGTGAGATCGCATTTTATGTACTTATTTTAAAAAAATGTAACTAATTTATTGATGAAATCTCAATTTACATTATTGATACCTAACTAGTGTTTCAACATTTTTGAAAAATTGAGCATTTGCAGAAATATGTATCAAACTGGCAGTTATAGGTCATCTTTTGAATGTTGAAAGTTGCGTTATCTTTGTTTAAGGGCTATTCCAGTTTTGACCGTGTAG
>NW_018408905.1:816685-844881 GCF_002113885.1 Mizuhopecten yessoensis | reverse complement strand
GGGGGGGGGCGAAAAACCCCCCCCCCCCCCCCCCCCCCCCGTCAAAACTGGAATAGCCCTAAATGATCTTATGAATTTTCTTCCCAATTTAGTACCTGGCGGATCTCAAGAAGGAAAGA
This sequence comes from Mizuhopecten yessoensis, assembly GCF_002113885.1. Classification (NCBI taxonomy): domain Eukaryota; kingdom Metazoa; phylum Mollusca; class Bivalvia; order Pectinida; family Pectinidae; genus Mizuhopecten; species Mizuhopecten yessoensis. Next base: position 844,762 of record NW_018408905.1, on the reverse strand, counting down.
AAGAATGCCAGAAAACGGATTATTCCGGCAACGCCAGCTGCTCCCAGAAGGCGGTTGCCTTTCTCCCCACCAGGCAACACACCACAGGCCACCACGCCACAGGCCTCCACACAACCAGCCACCATACCGCACCAACGATAACCACACCACCAGCCACCGCACCAAAGATAATCACACCACCAGCCACCGCACCAACGATAACCACACCACCATCTACTGCACCAAAGATAACCACACCACCAGCCACCGCACCAAAGATAACCACACCACCAGCCACTGCACGAAAGATAACCACACCACCAGCCACTGCACGAAAGATAACCACACCACCAGCCACTGCACCAAAGATAACCACACCACCAGCCACTGCACCAAAGATAACCACACCACCAGCCACTGCACCAAAGATAACCACACCACCAGCCACTGCACCAAAGATAACCACACCACCAGCCACTGCACCAAAGATAACCACACCACCAGCCACTGCACCAAAGATAACCACACCACCAGCCACTGCACCAAAGATAACCACACCACCAGCCACCGCACCAAAGATAACCACACCACCAGCCACTGCACGAAAGATAACCACACCACCAGCCACTGCACGAAAGATAACCACACCACCAGCCACTGCACCAAAGATAACCACACCACCAGCCACTGCACCAAAGATAACCACACCACCAGCCACTGCACCAAAGATAACCACACCACCAGCCACTGCACCAAAGATAACCACACCACCAGCCACTGCACCAAAGATAACCACACCACCAGCCACTGCACCAAAGATAACCACACCACCAGCCACTGCACCAAAGATAACCACACCACCAGCCAATGCACTAAAGATAACCACACCACCAGCCACCGCACCAAAGATAACCACACCACAGGCCACCACACTAGAGAAAACCACATTCCCAGAGCCGACACCAAAAACAGGGTAAGTGTAATTTGAATCAAAGAAATAAAATTAGTGGGTGTCTTCGGCAGAATGTTTCAGTGAGGTAGCACTATAAAGTCGGCATCAGTTCCGCGCTATCACAAGGAGACAAACACGAACATATCGCAGCCTCCCGAAATGCACACACATACACTACACGCATGCATCTTGCACACAGGGGAGGGTATTAGTTAGCCTAGCCTTTGGCTTACAATTCCAGTTTCTATTGGTAGGAATTAATCAGACGGATGCCTCCACAGAGAGAGCTCGTTCCCCGACTGGTGGATCGTCAGCCTGGACTGGTATTCGACTTGTGTGAGAATGCGGCGGCACCACCAGAGCCAGAAGATCCTGGGCCGTCCGAGACCATCAAACGTTCCAAGTTGGTGCCAGTGCTCCAACTGCCGGGAGATGCCAGTAGTGTCATTCAGTTAATGCTAGGACAAAAGATGATATAATAACCCTTTGTTCTCCATAGGAGGGCGTGAGGCATTTCTATACCATGCCTACGTCATCACATTGTTAACCGTGGGGCATTTCTATACATGTTTGAAGATCTATTGTAATCGGTGAGAGGGTTTATTGTCCTATAGGTTTTTGTGTGTCTGTGCTGTCCTATTATTCAAAAACTTATTATCATTCGATTGAAAGCCCTTCTCTGAAATGTTGAAAGGAACCCAGTCATTATATATCAAAAAGGTTTCACAGAATGAAGGCTTATAATTGAAAGGTGTGATATTGATCGATTTTCCTATGTACGTGCGTAGTTTGAGTTATTACCTGTAGGGAATTTCTGTATACAATGTTCCAAGAGTTTGAATGTATGTATAGATTCCTATTTATTAGTACACGTAAGACATAAGATGTGTTGTGAAAAGGAAGAAGTGATCTTTGACAGATATGCAATTCAGCTACACAATTTGTGATCCTATTTTAGTCATATTGATCCAACGAAGACGACCAAAAAGAAATACTGACATTTTTGTTGTTTGTTTGATTTTGTTTAACGTCCTACAATGAAAGACCTGAACAGCCAAGACGAAATAGTATTGCTACCCCTGAACGACAACTACCAAAGAGAAACAGACGTCCACCAGAAAGATCAACCTACACAAGTTTAAGACATTAGGAATTTTCAAATTGAACGTAACATTAGATATTGATTAATTTAAAAATTTAGAACTGAAGACGCAAAAGAAAAAGAAAACCATCATATACATCAAAACCTTGTTATACTGCCATCATTTGTTCAGAGAAATCCAGGCGTTATAAAGGGTTAAACAATAAACTGAGGGAAATGTAAAGGAATTCTTGTGATAGGTAGAAAAAGAAACATTAGAAATAAGTTGACAGTATATATGTGAGGTAGCAAATGATGGTAGTAAACAAGGTTTAACTGTATGCTATACTTATTATAAAAAAAGTTATCTGAAAATAGAATAAAGTTGGTGCAATATATCTTTATATATATGTGATGATGCAGATGTAGCGATACTCGATAGAGATTTTTTTGTTGTTATTTAGCTTTTTATAAAATGTTTTGTAAATTTTGATAGATTAGTTAATGATGAAGACACATTGACAACATTCCCAAAATGTACACGCATGCAGTACAATCAAGTTGGTGCAATATCACTTTATATATATGTGATGATGCAGATGTAGCGATACTCGGTAGAGATTTTTTTGTTGTTATTTAGCTTTTTATAAAATGTTTTGTAAATTTTGATAGAATAGTTAATGATGAACACACATTGACAACATTCCAAAAATGTACACGCATGCAGTACAATCAAGTTGGTGTAGTATGACTATAAATGACAATTGAAATGTATCAATGTTTTATCATTTTTTTTTATTTTGATAGTCACAAGTATTGCTACACTAATGTAAAAAAAATCAACTTTGATGATGTCATCGGAATGCAACTCAATTGATATTTAATAAAAAGTTTTTGAATCTTTCAACAGTTTTTGTCTCCATTATTTCGAAAAGGGTTTCACTGTTTATATCTCTTCCACATCAGTTTCTGGATCAAATTCTCCAGTTTCGGCATCGGAAAAAGGACGATGGAATCCGTGCGACCTTAAACTGCTGCTTTCCACTGAATGAGATTTTGCTCTAGAACCAATTTCGTTGTCTGTGTTATTGTTTGCAGCAGCTTGTGTTGATTCCTCGAAGTTGTTCAATAAACGTTTACGTTTGATTGATCCATGCTCTTTCAGCCATGTGATAACTCTCTCAGAGGAGGCGAGTCTGTAAATTCAAATATGGAAATAATTTCCTGTTGATGCTATCGTTAGTTTATACAAGAGGCCCAAGGGCCTTAGCGGTCACCTGAGTTATATCATAGGTACTGGTAGCTTTATTTTATTGTTTAGATGTGATGTGGAAATCAGCATGTAAACTAAGTGAAATACAATACTTGTCATGTCATCAAAGGATAATAATTTGAAAATATTGGTAAATGTTCCCTTTGGGGCCCCGCCCTGGCCCCTAGGGTTGGGGTAGGAATCCCAATTTTACAATTTAAAACCATCTTCCTCCTCCAAGGATGATTCTGACCAAGTAAAAATAATTTCCAACAGAAAATTGTCAAAATATACCCAAGTGTTGTTTCCATATATAAACTGTAGTAAACTTTACCCCCTCCCCAAGGGAGAATGGATAGCTCGGGGGTCCTGAAATTTACAATTTAAATAAAGCCCCTGATGATCTTTCCATCCATGTAGAGAAAATGACTGTAATACATCTGAGTCTGGAGAAGAAGATTTTTGAAATATTGGTTAATTTTCCCTTTGGGGCCCCGCCCTGGCCCCTAGGGTTGGGGTAGGAATCCCAATTTTACAATTTAAAACCATCTTCCTCCTCCAAGGATGATTCTGGCCAAGTAAAAATAATTTCCAACAGAAAATTGTCAAAATATACCCAAAAGAGTTGTTTCCCTATATAAACTACAGTAAACTTTAGCCCCTTCCCAAGGGAGAACGGATAGCTCGGGGGTCCTGAAATTTACAATTTAAATAAAGCCCCTGATGATCTTTCCATCCATGCAGAGAAAATGACTAATACCTCTGCGTCTGGAGAAGAAGATTTTTGAAATATTGGCTTATTTTCCCTTTTGGGCCCCGCCCTGGGCCCTAGGGTCGGGGTAGGAATCCCAATTTTACAATTCGGTAGCCTCATCTACCAAGGATGATTCTGACCGAGTTTGAAAAAATTCCATCCACTGGTTCTTGAGAAGAAGTTGATAATGTAAAAAGTTTACGCACAATGCACGGCGGACGGAAAGTGATTGGAATAGGTCACTTGAGCAAAGCTCAGGTGACCTAAAAACAAAGAACAACTTACCTCGGCATATCTGTAACAATATTGTTCGAATCCGACATGGTTCACGGATGAAAGTTACCAATGCTACTAAATTTAATGTGTAAAAGTATGTCATAATGACAGATAGTAATCAGTTTGCTGTAGGTGTGATAAATATATTAACAGAAAAACGAGCCTACAGAGATGAGTGTCAGAATTGAGAGAGATTTGTTTGTTTGTTTGATTTTGTTTAACGTCCTATTAACAGCTAAGGTCATTTAAGGACGGCCTCCCCTTGGGTGCAAGATGCATGCGTGTAGTGTATGTGTGTGTATTTTGGGAGGCTGCGATATGTTCGTGTAGAATGTTTCAGTGAGGTAGCACTATAAAGTCGGCATCAGTTTCACGCTATCACAAAAGAATTGAGAGAGAAAATATAACGTGTTAATTTAAGGGAAATGATTCCGAAAAGCTAGAATAAGGGCTAACACAATGTGGACGGAAAGATCAAAAGCATCATTAATCGAACGTATCTGATGACTTCCCACGTTCGAGTCTGATGAGCAATTATCATAATCTCAGTTGGATTCATTGGAACGTAAGGGTCCTCCTTAAAAGCGTCTTCAACCGACAACAAGCGTCTTCAAGTGACAACAAGCGTCGCCAGACAAAATCTTTTAAAATACTGAATAAAGTAAGCGACATCAGAAGATATGTTGTTAATATGACTATAATACACCTCTGTACCAAATTTCAGCTCGATATTCGATAAAATGACCAAGTTATGATGAATTGAATTTTTACGATCGCGGCGTGGCTCATGTGTGTATTCGCATGTAAAGTGAAGAAAGCTTCGCCAGATAATATCGTTACAATTACTCGCTAAAGTAAGCGACCTCAGAAGATATGTTATTAGTTAGACTTTTATTGATATACATTCCAAATTTCAGCTCGATTTTTGAAAAAATGATCGAGTTATGATTAATTTATTATTACGATCGGCGGCGTGGCATACGTGTGTGATTAGAACTCTACAGGTCGTAAAGCGTCTTCAGACTATATCTCTAAAATTAATCTATAAAGTAAGCGGCATCAGAAGATATGTTATTCATATAACTATGATACACCTTTATACCAAACTGCAGGTAGATATTTGAATAAATGACTGAGTAATGATAAGTTTGATTATTACGATCGGCGGTGTGGCACACGTGTGTGAATAGAACTCAACAGATTGTGAAGCGTCTTCAAACTATATCTCTAAAATTAATCGATTAAGTAAGCGACATCAGAAGATATGTTATTCATATAACTATGATACACCAAACTGNACGAAGCTATACGCCGTGTCACATATGTGTACGTAGGGTAGGGCTTCGCATAGGTGAACACAGTTAGAACGGATTATATTGTAGAACTCTCAGCCACACTCTTGAAACGAGCATGTTACCAGACCCTACGGACGTGGACGTGGTTCTACTCAGGGTCCGTTATATGTTCGTGTGACTGATTGATTTAATGTTGATGTTTAAAAAAAATCCCTATAGTTTTAAATGAATTTATATATACTACACCAAATTTTAATGGTTATTCTTGTAAAGGTAAAGCTGAAAAATAAAATCGGTTTAAACTTCTAATGAAAGGACTGGCACACAGGTGTAAATATCGGTATCAAATACATTTTGTCTGTATACGTAAGAATAAATGTTTCTCAAAAAGCGTAAAAAAGTTCTTCTTTTAGCGTAATTGTCAGCAGGTAACTAAGTTACAACTTTTGTTGTTTAACAGGACCGTGCGTTTTGGTGCGATTCGCGAGAACACGTTTTCGCGTCCCTGGTTTTTTGGCGATTGTTGCGGTTTTATGTATTGTTAACATACCATTCGTACGTCATAGTACTGCGATTGTTGAATGGTATCCAAATGCTGAATCAGCTTGGGAACTTTTGATATTTTCCAGTCCCCTTGAAATTTGATGATGTGATTCATCGATTCACAATTGTTGTTTTTCCAACCTTTTGAAATTGCAGCATTGCGCAATCTCGATTCAATCACCCTGCGCTTAATCGTTAGTAAAATCTTTTTTGACCAATATCTTCCTAAGCCTGGTCCATATTACTCATCAATCTTTTGTGCATTGGTATTGAATTCTTTTATTGAATCACAATTCAATAAACCATCTTCACCAAAGATTGATGACATGTCTCTGGGTTCATTCATAGAATCGTCCAGTGACTTAATGTCGTCTAGAATGGCTTTCAAAGTCTGTTTTTTAATTAACCTATCATGAATTGCCTCCTTTGTAGCGAGGGTTGCGCGCTGATACTCTTGTTTTGTACGTTTAGAACGGCCTTGGATAGAGGGTTCTGAAGGAAACAATCCTAAATACTCTGCAATAGCAATGTTCATCGCTTCATCGCCAAACCCTGGCATTCTGTCGAACCAACTTATACGTTTTTTATAGGATGCGTCGCTTGCAAGGGTCGAGTATTACCGTTTCAGTACAAAAATCTCATCCAATTGTGGCTGTGGATTAAGTGGTAAGGTTTTTTGTTTCGCTTAGCATAACTGATAACACGTGGATCGATATTGGTCTACCAATAGGAAAGTACGTACCATTGAGTTATTTCTATTGTTATATGTGCTATAAAAAGAGCAGCGACTAGCGTTGTTCTGTCAAAGACTAAGCTAGTCGCCTGCTTAAACGGCCCTTTTCAGGGCCACAATCTTTTTAAAAAAGACCTGAGAAACTCGAAAATTACGCATCCCCCTCCCACTATATTATTTATAATAAAAAAAATATATATAATTAAACACATTGTTAAATTATTCTTAATGGGTTACAGTTAAAATCTAAATTGTTCAATAAATACAATAATGTTATTCTTGACACAGCTGATTAAAGGTGTATCAATGTTTATATAGCAATATATTCTAACTGTGTTCACCTATGTCAGAGACGTATAACACATACACGTATCTGCCTATGCGAAGCCCTACGTATACCCTACGTACACAAATGTGGCACGGCGTATAGCTTAAAATCTGTACATCGTATGAATTAAATTCATGATAACTCGATCATTTTTCAACAAATCAAATTAAAATTTGGTATATAGTTGTATCATAGTCATAAGAATAACATATCTCATGATGTCGCTTACTTTATCAATTATTTTAAGAAGTAATGTCTGAAGACGCTTTTTGATCTGTACAGTTTTATTAACACACGCGTGCCAAGCCGACGATTGTAAAATAATAAATTCACGATAACTCAGTATTTTCTTCATATATCTAAGTGAAATTTGGTATAAAGGTGTATCATAGTTATATGAATAACATATCTTCTGATGTCGCTTACTTAATCGATTAATTTTAGAGATATGTTCTGAAGACGCTTCTTCATATGTTGAGTTCTATTCACACACGTGTGTCACACCGCCGATCGTAATAATAAATTAATTATAACTCGATCATTTTTTCAAATATCGAGCTGAAATTTGGAATGTATATCAATAAAAGGTGTATCATAGTTATATGAATAACGTATCTTCTGATGTCGCTTACTTTATCAGTATTTTAAAAGATTTTGTCTGGCGACGCTTGTTGTCACTTGAAGACGCTTTTAAGGAGGACCGGAACGTATTAAGTATATACATAAGTGACACTAACGTTCATTAGATGAGTGACTTTTGAGTATTTTTCCCATGTACAAGAATATGAAAAAAAAAGAAGGATTCGAACAGCAGGGATACGGTAGACAATTATCACAATCTGTTAGAATTCTTTTTGAACATCGCTCATCATTGTAGAAATTATCAGCATGCATTAAAGATAAATCGAGGCTGATTGGTTAATGTTGCGTAAGGTTAACCTTTCCTTATAAATAGATATGAAGAATGATTGCGACACGACATGGATTCTCTATTCTGAATTAGTAAATGGTCGTACGTGTGAATGTTCCCACAACATCAGATTAGCTTCCCATCCTCACGGTAAGCCTATTTAAGAGACATATTTTTAAGAGAGCTCTCACATCGCCGATTAAGCATAAATAAGCAGCATGGATGTAAAAATCTCCACCGAAATTGCTCAAATGACCAAAGCGACAGGTTCGTTTGGAAGAGGGAAAACCTTTACCATTAATAACTACAACGGATATACACATATCCATCTATCGCATTACGCGAAAAAGAAGACACTCACTCTAGGAGTGGAGGAGTTGGAGGAGTTTGTGCCAGCGTATCCGCAAATTTGGAAAGTCAATCAGGACTTTGAAAAAGAGGTATGTATTTATCGCATTTTATATAGTATGTACTATTTTTAAACTCTATCAGCGTATTATTACATGAGGAACAACAACAACTTCAAATTAAAAATGTAGTGTTTCACTGCGATTTAAAATTAAAAGTAGGAACAATTTCAAATTAGTTGACCGATACATTTACTGTACTATTTCCACTTCATGTATATCTCGTGCTCGATGCCCTCGATTTTTTTTGATTTTTTTTATATTTGAAACAGAATAGCATCGCAGATGACGAGTCTGCAGGTGCAGCAGTAGCGGCCTGCTTACCAGAGGAGAAACCAGCACTGAAAAGAAGACCCAGTGAGTTGGCGTTCAAACCAAAAAAAAAAGTCTTCATTGTATCGGACAGTTACGAAGAGGTATAATGACGAATGTAGCTGTCTAGGAGGAGGTCGCAAATTGTAGCATCGCTCGGAGGAAACAAAAGGACTTCGAGGAAACAACAGTGTCTGGGATGTGAAGATTCAAACTTTTTGTTTTAATCATATATATATATAAATCATACCATCACTTCAATTTCAATGTGTATCCAAAATTCATGACAAATGTATGAGATCTTTAAATAATATTGAAGTCAGAAATATACTAGTAAAGTTACCTACTCCTATTTTGAACAGTTTTCATGATTTTTCACTGAATTTAATGTGAGACTCCAAACTTGGTAACGGCAGATATGTCGATATTGCTTTTCACGCTTTTGATTTGCTGTGTCAACAAACTTTTGATTTAAAAACCTTGAAGCTATCTACACTTTGTCTCTGCAACATAGTTCAGCAGTGTTCTTTTATGTCATTTTCAGAAATTTCGTGCCATTTGCGATATCAACCTCAGTCAGTTCTAATTAAGTTACACGATATATTTCTACATTCATTATGGACCGAGATGTTGACAAAATTAATCAATCATGTTGTAAGAAAAGAAAAAAACCCAAAACAGCCAAGTATCGAAGACCACTATTATGTTCCGACTTCAAATTGTTATTTTAATCGATTAAATTCTTTGATATTGAGAAACAGAAGTAGAATATAGAATATTTTTTGTCGTGTATGTCTACTGTTATTTTGCGCTTGGACAGTCCTAGTATGTATAGATTCCACGCAGTTGACTCAACGTAAATAAATCTTCACTATTTTTTTTCTCTCTCTATTCGCGCAACTGGAAATAGGTCAATTTAACCGACTGGCTGAACAACGGTAGGTATCGCCACAGGTAAACCAGGCCGTCTCACCAGATCTATTAATAGACCGACGGGCGCCCTTGTCGCTTACAGGCAAGCATGGTTGGTCGGTCGGTCGGTGGGTGTACAGATAAAGGTGACCGTCGAGCTACGCCAGGAGGGAATTTCAGCAGAAAGGGGCGATTTCGGCGAAAAGGTGAAATTTCATCGGACCAAGGTGAAAATCTCACAGAAAAGGGGGAATCCTACCGGGAATAGGGAAAATTAATTGCCTTTTGGGAAATTTCCTCGCAAATGGGGTAATTTTTTTCCCTTTTACGAGGAAAATTTTCCAAAATTATTCCCCAGTGGTGCATTCCAGGTTTTGTCCTCACACCTTTACGCTTGAGAGTTCATTTAAAAACGCATCAGCAGTGCAATGTGTGCAGGAAGAGACGGGGTAAAACCCATTGCCTTCTTCACTTTAGAACTTCGTCGGATAATTTGCTGAACGTTTTGTTCATTATCACGACCTATGCATTATCATCTGGGACGACTTGTCTGAATTTTTCACTGAAAGGAAAAGACAAGTCACTTCATCGAAGATATTTTTCACTGGTGATATAACAGGAGAATAACTATTAGAACTGTTTATGATTAATGAATTATATACAAGAATGTATAACGAAACAACAAAACTACACGCTGTTAAACTTAATGTGGATTTCTAAGAAGGACGAAAATGTAAATAAAAGTTGGTAAAGAAATTAAGTCATTTCGTCCGTCATTTACTTAACCTCTATCTCATTGTCGCTTACTGCCAAGGTTCGTTTCAGCTAAGTTAGTTTATTACAGATACAAAATAACAACAATTTACGAACGTTTCACCTAAGACTTATTTGCCTCAGTTTATCACATCGCCTCAATGTTCAGTTCGTTTCGCCCCAAGTATGACACTACTATCGAGTATGCCTCTACATGTTGGGACCCATACACCACAGAAAACTTCGTACTGTTGTTTCCGTCCAACGTAGGGCTGCTCGATATGTCTATAACAACTACAGGACCCGTAAACCTGGAAGTGTCATCAGGTACAATCACTGACCTGGGAACCACTTGCACAGAGACGAGCAGGCGCGTAGCTAGCCTATAAAGAATGTGGATTCAAAATAATCATGCCCCCCCTGAAAATTTTGAAATAAATGGTGCAATTTGGTGCGTTTTGGGACCTCCGGAGAGCTTTCTTGACCAACGAAAATCGATTTCTTTTAGCATAAAAATGGAGATGAATAGCTTTACTTTCGTTTATTTCAACTAGTCTACATTTCACAGCAAGTCTAACTTGCGGCCTTTGCTGGCCGCAAACTCGTTAATGATAATATCAATATCTATTTCCATGTGTCTGTAGGCGTGCAACAGGGCTAGTCCAGACATCCGTTCTGTGAGCATCGTTGATCTCATGTAGTTTTTCAGGCGTCTCATGATACTAAACTGCCTCTCGGCGGTAGCGGTAGACACTGGCATCGTAATTAGTACAACTAGACAGGTGAAGATGTCTGGATACAGAGTCTTGTTCGTAGCCTTCAATGTGTCAGTAAGATTTGAGGGTTTTGTCCCCTCCAGCTCCCATCTTACTTTCCATCGAGAAACCTCATTTCGGAAGGCTTCCCGATCCCCACTGAGGTCACTCTCATACTCCTGGAAGATGGAATCCTCGTGATCTCGGCTGAGCTCAGGAAGAAGGCTTGGGATGAGATATTGAGCCTTAAACCTCTCATTGCTGGATACAAGACGGTCTTCTAGTTCCACAACTAGATGATCAAGAAATGGATAGAACAATGCTCTTTTCCAGTATTCCGAAACAGAGTCGGCAGGCACGTTGCCACGGTGCTGTTGGCGTCGAGCTGTTCTAGGCTTTGAAGGCTCGACTCCTTGGTCTTCTGCCATGGCAACTGCTTTGTCGTAAAGCCCATCCCACACAGCATCATCGGCTCTCTCTGCACGAAATGTGGCTATAAGAACTCGACTCTCCTTGGCTGCTTCGATCAAGTCGATATTCTGCTTCTGTAGCAGCTTGTTTAGAGGCATAACACCCTGGAGGACGAATTCAACCACAACTAGAGAGATGATGAAGTCGAACCCAAGGATACTGCATCTGTAGCTCCGTGCTTTTGAGTCTCCCTCTCGTTCTAGCACCTCCAGTGCACTTACAATTGATGTGTATGCAGCTTTGAAAGTGTAAAGTGCGTCAGCCCGACTAGCCCATCGCGTCTCACACAGACTTTGAAGACGTGTTCTCTTCTGCATCTCTTCCTGTGCCACGGGATCGTTGCCAAGCTCCTCTTTGAAAGCTAAAAGACGTTTGGCAGAGTACTTGAAAGCAAATCCGATTTGTTGTACTGTGTCCAACAAGTTTCTGACGAGTGCCTCTTTACAGGCATGCACAATTGACAAATTAAGGCTATGGGCTTTGCAGTGCACATACATTGCTTGGGGAACTACTTGCTGGACCCGAGCTTGCACACCTCGATGACAACCAGACATATTACTGGCCCCATCATACCCTTGTCCCCTCATCTTGGAGATGTCTAATCCTGCGTCCCGCTGCCCCTCAATAAACTTGTTAAAAAGAGCCTCTCCTGTTGTAGATTCTGCTTGCACAAATCCCACAAAGTCTTCACGCACGTCCTGTTCAGTTTCAGAATAATATCTTACACACATAGCAATTTGTTCCATAGTGCTCGCGTCAGTAGCTTCATCTGCAAGAAATGAATAACAAATAGCATCGTTGCACTGCTGAACTATCTTGCCTTTTATGTTATTTCCCAACAAAGTGATTAATTCATTTTGGATCATAGGCGAAGTGTAAGTAACCTTAGATTTAGAGGACAGGTGTGTTTTCAGGATTTCATCCCTGTTGGCCTTGTCTTTCAACAGGACAGTAAAGTTACTATTGTTGTCATCATGACCTCTAAGTGGAATATTTTGTCGACCGCACAGAATGATGACCTCTATAACAGATCTAAGCACCTGTCTATTTTTAGCAACAGTTTCGACTTTGTTTCTCGACAGTTGTGCTGTAATGCTTGCTTGTTTCCCTTCGATGATTTTCATAAAACTACTAGCACTAGCGCAGCAGCTATGATGACTCGAACCAGGCTCGGTATGTCTCTTGATGTACTTTCCAAGGTTAGACCATTTTGATACTGGGGTATTGATGAATGTTTTCTCCTTTGGAGATGAAGCACCAAACAAAATACAGGGAGCACAATACACTGAATTCTCGGAAACTGAATATCGAAGCCAGTCATACTTCTCTAGCCAATCTACCGAGAACTGACGCTTCGTTCCATACTCAATACTGAAATAATAAAATAAAGAAATAGTGTACGAACTTGAAATGGAACAATTTTGCAACCAAATACGTAGAAATCCGGAAAGCAGGGAAGCAAATGATTCCATTTTAATAGTATATATCTAGTATCTTACTAGTATACTTATGATACTGGTACTTCAATAACGTTATCAGATATATGAGTATATTCACTATACTTTATTCGTCTTAATTATATAGTAAACATGTCATTAGCGCGCTAATATAATTATAATGGAACCAAACATCGAACAAGTGGAAGAAGCAGTATATTAATATGGGTTTACAATCGAGTGGTAAGAGACGGGCTTGCGTCTATTTTCCCACATGTACCACTCACAAAAAGACCTCAACATAAACCATCGATTTTGAGACCTCGGGACTGTGTTTAGAGATTTTAACGGTATTTTTCTATACAATACTGGTTGACTAAACTACAATTTTCTATTGATCTGCAACCGTTATAACTTCACATCTTTAAATCAAATGAATCAGAATCAGTTTACCTTGACGGAAACTTAAAAGTTTTGGCCCATTCTTTGTTGTTTTGCAGCACTTTCACTTTTATCGAGTCATCTGAAGCCTTTGTTAACCTTGCTGGATCAGGATACAAGTCATCGGGACTGTACGCAATCCCCACGAGCTCATCTTTATCTAAAGTCATAGGTTCAGGACCCTCCTTCACACCAGACGTACCGGGCGCTATAAATATACATATGGAATACATATGACGATACTTGGACAAGTGTTAGAATTTTTGGTGCATAAAATTGACTATAGAATCAATTTGATTTCGAATATTTAAAGCATGGATTGCAATGAATGTAATGTAAAAGTTTGAAATCATACTGTCCTTGAATCTTGAAAAGTTTAAACAAAATTAAAAGTTACAATTGTTGTCATCATTAACTATACATGTATAACTTAACATGTACTGACTATTGTTTGTAGCTTTTTATGTTAAAAGCATGTTAAAGTAAACATACATGTACTAGGCTCGGTTGCATCGGTGCCTTTTTCAGACAGCCCAGTTTTTGGACCTACGCTGAAGAAGCTGTCAATTCTCTTCTGTGCCATATTTCTTGCGTAATTAGAACCTGGAAGAATAAATTGTGGCTCCGTACATGTATGAAATCGGAATACTTTTGACCTTTATGCGCTTCCGTAGATGAAAAAAATGACGAGCGTTGTGTTTACCAGAAATGTTTTTTTCATAAAAATTCCATGTATCAATATAACTAATCTACCAAGAAGGAACTATTTCAAAAATGCAGAGTAACTAATACGACAAATGCACCAGAATTTTTCACATTTGCATCATGAATTCACTGATTAAGGTTGGTTAGTTCAAAATGTTGTCAGTCTCGCTAGAATCGGTTCACAGACATGGTCAAACATGTCATTACTCAACAAACAGACCGAAACAAATAAACACTAGGCATACATAGTAACATTTTAGTTATAATTACCTCTTTTCTATCGCTGATTCTGCTGATGACTTTTTTAAGAACTCGATGTAAACATTTGTTTACATTTCGAAAATACGGCGCGTGCAAACTTCCGACTTTGAAGAGCTGCAAAGGCCGACAACTTTTCAAAAAAATACTACGGTATGGTGTACGATTTAGGCTATATGATTTATAAAGTATTCAGTGTGGTAATTATCAGATCTGGCGAACGCGGCTGAATTTCAAACCACATTTTTTTTACTAAAAAAAATTTTTGTTGTCAAAATAATGTGGATTCAGCTGCGTACTCGCGTATAGGCAGCTATGCGCCTGACGAGCAAAAGTAAGGGTTACAATGATGTACAAAATCTAAATGACAAAGTAGCCATCTCCCCTAATGATCATGTTAAAGTGCCAGACGGCCGAACTAGCCCACAAACTCGCAACAAATTTCTACTAATTCGGACAAATATCGAAATTCTTTTTTCCCAGAACTATCAGTACATGGAATTCTCTGCCTGTAGATATAGCCCAGCCCAGAGATCTGCCGCTTTAAATGGAAGAAGAAGAAGAAGAGGACAACCATATCGACCCAAAGGGTTACACAGGGAAAAAACGCATGTTGAGGACCCCGCATGTTTTACAGGCGAAAATACGTACGTATGTAAAACCGGTGTTTACCCTTACGGATGAAAAACGCCGCAAGAAAACGCCAGTTTTACGCACGTTTTTCATACGGGTCGGGGACGGACAATACTCGGACCACTCACTCTTCTTCCTCTGCATCATCAATGACCTTCCACTAGCAGTGAAATCCACCGTGAGGTTATTTGCAGACGACTGTCTTCTTGGGGTACACATGGCGCCCCACGTTGGGCGCCATTTGTACCCCTTTCTCAACCACAAATGAGTTATAAGTCGAAGGTTTTCTTTCATTAATATGTTTATTCCATAGACGAGAGCCTGCAAAACGAATAACGCATTGCAGGTACTTGCATACAATGTATAAATGAGAAGTGGAATAGATATGAAATAGACATTGTGAAATATGAGTAATGATATCTACAATGACTTACCACAGGTCCAGTACACTCTGCCGATTGAGCGTTATAGCTGTAAAGACCTATAATAGCTCTTTTCAACTATGTGAAATAGGTCTTTAGAGCGATTTTCAATTGATTTTCTTTTTTAAGGAAAACGAAACAAAGTCGCTTTTAAAAGAAGATTGTATCATTAAGTTGATAACAAAAGACATTAAATATGGGTATTCTTTTTAAAAAATAATTATGTAAAAAAATCGGAAATTTTACATTTATGAAAAATGAAAATAAACATCTACATGTATGCTTTTTGTAGTCAACATTACCATAAACCTTATTGTTTTATGCGACTTTAATTTAATTTAATGAAATTTGAAATCTGAGAAAATATAGCTCAATACAGCTATAATTTATAGGTGTATATAGCTATATATGTCTTTATAGCTATATAGCTCAATCGGCAGAGTGTACTGGACCTGTACCAGGAGACAGCTGGGATCAGTGAAGGGTAATACGTCTGCTCTGTGAGGTGTCGTATCATCGAGTCACGCCACATACACCGGTGCGAGGATAGGTAAATATCTCGCCCATGCACGTACGTACATACGCGTACATGGGGACACGTACGCTTACACCTGGTTACAATAAGACGATAAGAACTGTCCAGGATCACTTAGACTTTCAAGAAGATTTAAAATCGTTAGAACGATGAGCATCAGCGTGGGACATTTCCTTTAACGCCAGCAAATGTTACATCATGAGGATCCATCACTCAAAATCTTCATCAGCCTCTCGCTTCACTCTGAAGAAGAGGTAACTGACAACCCATACCTCCGCATCATCTTCAGCAACACCCTGAATTTAGCAAACTTTCCAACCGTGCCAACTCCACACTGGGATTCCTTCAGAGAAATCTGAAGAAATGTCTGATGGATCTGAAAGTGTGTGCGTTTAAGTCCCTAATTAGATCTGTATTGGGGTATAGTTCCACCATCTTGGACCCTTACACGTACAAGGAAATACAAAGGCGTGCAGCAAGATTCATTCTGTCAGATTATCAAAGAGAAAGCAGTGTAACATCCATGTTAACAGACTAGAACTCAAACCACTAAAAGACAGGCGGCGTGATCACAGACTAGTACTTGTTGTTTATTTAAGATCATCAAACTCGACAGAAAGCACCTATCTGCTCAGCGACGTGTGTTTTTATCATGTTAACCTCGGCACCGGTGTCCAAAGTGATTTGGATAGGACTGTGTTGGAGGAACACTTTCATTTGAGGTGACTGTTTAGTGATTTCACGTCGGGCTAAAGTTACTGCCTGTTGGTAATGATAGGGACCCGGGTCGCTCTCAGCGTCCCTCTCGTACTCCTTGGCATCGACAAAATCGTACGCGTCCTGAGAGTATGTTGGCGAGCTCTCGTCATAAAACGACGGTCCTCTACTGGGGAAAATTCGAATGCACTTAAATGGTTTGGTATTTGCACGTCCGGCCTGTTTACACAAAACGCAAGTTTTGCTAGGACGTTTTGGTGGAAATGAAGTGGAACAGGATTCTGTGTTCGGAAGTCTAGGTTTAGGTTGGTTTCGAAAGACTGTTCATAGGACCTTAGACTCAGATGATGCATGGATTTCATCCAACAAGCTATCGAGAGCCTGGGAAATTTCAGGTTCCAAAGACGCAAGCGTTTGAGATCTTAGCACGGTACTGTAGCGCTGTTTCACAAGAGATGGGAAGTCTTTGTGAATTAACCTAAGCCAAGTAAGCACTCTAAGGTAGGAGACATGTCTTCATCTGTTGCTGGGATTTCACCATTATGTCGGATATTTCCATCAGCATGCAAAAGGTGGACACTCTCCAGGTTCAAGATGGATGTTATTAATGTAGATGAAATGTGAACCTGTGGATTGAAACCCTTTGTGCATTCTGATAGCTCCAAAGAAGGTGTGAAAGTGGCAGAAGCCTGCTGTACTTCTAATACTTGCACTTCAGTCCGACTACCAGACGGCGCCTCCATCTTTTCTGCTGAAGCATGCGCTATCACAAGGAGACAAACACGAACATATCGCAGCCTCCCAAAATACACAGGCATACACTACACGCATGCATCTTGCACACAGGGGAGGCCGTCCTTAAATGACCTTAGCTGTTAATAGGACGTTAAACAAAATCAAACAAACAAACATATTTTCTAAACCAATCGTAAATGTCGCTTATAAGCGACTCTCGGGAAATCAAACACGGACGATACGCGACAGTCAGGAGAGAGCAGTAGAAAACGGAACGCGTAAAAGCGTCAACAGGTCAATGAGTTAATAAAAACAAAATTTGTTTGTTAAGGTCTGAGATTGCTGATGCATTTGCAAAAAAACATAGCTAAAAACTCATCCCCTTTAAACCACCCCAGAAAGTTCCAGTCTTTAAAGAAATAAGGGAAAAGAAACGGCTTATTTCAAATCATCAAACAAAGAAAGTTAAAAGACCCTTTTACCCTTCCAGAACTTGTTGATACGCTTAGAAAATCACAGGACTCTGCTTCAGGTCCTGATGATATTCCCAGAGCTGCCAACTCTTACGATTTAGGCGTAATTATTACGATTTTGAGGTCTGAATTACGCTAGTACGATTTTCCAAGTAAAATTACGATTTTTTTAAAAAATCCGGAATTTTTCCGTTTTTTTGTTAGTTTCACCGTAATCCGGTCCCGATGTCCGTTTTCAGTATTATAATCGCAAATCAGATACACACGTGCGTTTGCATCGATTCTCGAGATAGGCTGGATTTAATTCAATGTGAAAAGGACGTTTGTAGAAAGTAAAATGGCGGAAAAACGTGTCAAACTGGACTGGCAAGAAGACGTTTCTCCTAGGAAAAAAAGGAAATTGTCCATTCAGACGTTTAGAAAACGCACTAGAAAAACAATAAAAGGTAACGAATACATGTTTGTAAAAAAGCGATCGCAGATTACTATTTCTTAATCTCTAAGGTTGGCAGCTCTGTATTCCATATCAATTTCTCAAGCACTTCCCGGACTAGTCACCAACATGCTACTGACCCAAACAACTATTGTTCTATTTCTCTGACTAGTTGTTTATGTAAAAATTCAGAACGAATAATAAACACAAGACTGGTTTGGTTTCTTGAGGCCAACGATATAATATCCCCCCTTCAAAGTGGTTTAAGAAACAGAAGATGGACAAATGACCATCTCATCAGACTCAAGACATTCATTCGAGAGGCTTTCGCCAAGAAGGAACACCTTGTTGCCGTGTTCTTTGATCTTGAGAAGGCTATGATACTACATGGCAGTATGGCATCATGAAAGATGTTCACGACCTTTGCGTACATGGAAACCTAAACCTTCCCAACGTTATATCTAATTACCTATCGGATAGACACGTCAAAGTCCGTGTTGGTTCAACGTTTTTGAAATTTCTAAACAGGAAATGGGGGTCCCACAGAGTGGAATCCTATCATTCACCCTGTTTTGTCTTAAAATCAATGATAAAGTCAAATGTCTTGGTCAATCAACAAAAGGATCGTTATTTGTGGATGACTTCTTGATCTGTTACAGATCTAAGAACATACACACGATAGAACGACAACTTCAACAGAGTTTAAACAAACTACAAAATTGGGCAGACGAAAACGGCTTCAAATTCTCTAAATCTAAAACTGTTCATGCATTTCTGTCTAAATGGAAAAGCACAAAATGACCCAAACATTACACTCGATGGCACTAGAATTCCTGTTGTTGAACAGTCTAAATTCCTCAGTCTCATTTTGGATTCGAAAACTCTCTTCCATACCACATATAAAGTATCTTCTGAAGGATAAGTGTTCCAAAGCGTTAAACATTATAAGAGTCGTTTCTCATACTGATTGGGGGAGTGGACCGTGAAATGCTTTTGCGCCTAAACAGATCACTTATTCGAACAAAACTAGATTATGGTTCTATGGTATACGGGTCGGTGCGCAGTTCGTACCTGAAGATGCTCAACCCAATCCATAACCAAGGGCTACGTCTAGCCCTTGGAGATTTTCGAACAGCAACTGTAAAAAACCTGTAGGTGAAGGAAAAAACTTGCATTACAGTTTGCGGCTCAATTAAAATCCAACCCTAAAAATCCTGCTTTCGACCAAGTATTCAACCCAAAATACCAAAACATATTTATGCAAAACCAAAAACTTCTGCCAACATTTGGTATCAGAATTTCAAATTTCATGCAAGAACTCAACATTAAGTTGACTGACATAGCTGAATTTAACATATCTGTGGACCATTCAAACACCTGATTTTTAACTTAACATAACTTGGACGAGGGAAATCAAGTCCTCCTTTCGGGAATGCATTTCGAATTACCCCTCTCATACACAACTTTACACAGATGGTTCCAAAGAAGGCGAGAAAGTGGCAGCAGCCTGCTGTACTGCTAATTCTTGGACATCAGTTCGACTACCAAACGGCACCTTTGGTCTTTTCTGCCGAAGCATGCACCATTGGTTAGGCCTTCGACCATATCAATGAATACCGCATTAAAAAGGCAATCATTTGTTCAGACTCTCTATCTGTCCTACAGAGTTTACAGTTACGAGATCCTAAAAACACAATCGTACAAAACCTTGCTCTTCGAATATCTCGTATATTAAAAAAGTCTAAAATAACTTTACTATGGATTCCGAGCCATGTCGGAATAAAAGGCAACGAATTTGCTGACAGGGAAGCAAAAAATGCATTGAATCTCGAACAAACAAATATCAAACTACCATACACAGATTTTAAACCTACTATTCGTACAGCCATTCAAAATGAATGGCAGAAACGCTGGTCTCTGGAGACCAACAACAAACTTTTTAAGATACAACCGAAACTTAAAACATCTATTCCCAGTCGGAAAGATCGTAGAGAGGAAGTTGTCCTCGCTCGGCTCCGCACTGGGCACACATATCCTACTCATTCGTACCTTTTAAAACGAGAAGATATACCTTCATGCCACGCATGTGACACTCCATTTACAGTGGAGCATTTTTTAATAGAATGTTCCGATTTTAAACACATTCGTGATAACTACTTCCGAGTCCCGGATATGAAAACACTTTTCAGTTCCGTGGATTCGAAGGCATTATTTAACTATTTGAAAGACATCGGGCTATTTTATAGACTCTGATGTCTTTTAACCCACCTTATCATTTTTGACGTTATATATATATCGCATATTCCATATCATCTATTCGTTATCTCTTTTATTATTTTAACTCCCTTTTATTTATTTTTTATTATCTACACATACAATGCGAATACTTTTAAAATGAACCTTTTTATCTTCGCTATTCACATGTTTGTTAAAAAAGTAAAATAAATAAATAAATCACCATGGCCCTAAATGACCACAGCCGTCGATGGGCCGTTAAACATAAACAAACAAACAAATCTTGTTTAATTCGTGTTTTGAGAGAGAAAAGTAAAAACCTGTGTAAAGGATATATTGTTAAAAGATTACAGTAACAATCATTTTCTCTGCGTGGATCCAGACACATAGCTACGTCGAACACCATGACGAAGACCATGTTGCTGGTCATGAAACAGTGATGTGTGTTATAAAACACATTCTCTCCTCCGAAGTCATAGAGTGTGACGTGGCCCTTCAATTCCAATTCTGATTTTATCTTCGCTACTCGCATGTTTGTTTAAAAAAATAATAATAAATAAATAAATCACCATGGCCCTAAATGACCGCTGCCGTCGATTGGCCGTTAAACATAAACAAACAATCAAACCGTGTTGGTTTCGAAAATAAGTTTTTCAGATTCTTTCTGAGACCTCTAAGGTAAATATATTTTGATTATCTCATTAACGGTACTGTAAGCATTACACAACACAATATTCACGTTATCCAAAAAGCACATATGTAGAAATTAGACTATCAATAAATATAAGTAATCCATACTTTTGGAGCAGCATTGTTTGAAATTTTCAGAAGTAAAATTACTTCCAGCATCTCTTTTATATTAAAATGCGTCTTTCTAGCAACCTGTATGTTTCCCAACTGACGAGACAGATGTGTCCATAGTTTGTATTGCTGCGCCTGATTTATTTCAGTGAGGTAGCACTATAAAGGCGGCATCAGTTCCGCGCTATTACAAGAAGACAAACACGAACATATCGCAGCCTCCCAAAACACACACATACACTCACATACACTACACGCATGCATCTTGCACACAGGGGAGGCCGTCCTTAAATGACCTTAGCTGTTAATAGGACGTTAAACAAAATCAAACAAACAAACAAACAAATTATTATCGAGTTGTGGTGTGTGTCTAGACGGTTGTGCATCTGTTTTTTCTTCTTTTCGATATTGGTCAATGATCCTTTTTAGTCGCTGACGTCCCCACTTGATTTCTCAATCTTCATCAATTTTTTGTCGGAGGCCGGTGTTTGGGTTGTATCTTATAAAGTTGACATAGAAATCGACTGTCTCTGTCGAGCCCGGTCCGCCTTCTGGAATGTATTCCTGTTTAAGTTGTCGTACGAAACAAGACTTGCCAACTCCATTGTGACCAACTACAGTAATGGTAATATTGGAAGAACTTTCCACATTGTCAGCTATTCCTGACGTATATTGCTGCTGCTCCAACCGCTGCTGTCTCTGCTCCAATCGCACAACACATTTTGTATTTGAAAGTACAGTTTAAACTGCACGCCACTGGGACAATATTATTATTTCAGTCTATGGATTGATCATAATTTCTGAATGTAATGAAATCTAGCAATACACATGAAGGGCCAAGTGAGCTTATGGGATGATGCGGCGTCCATCGTCCAATCGTCCGGCGTCAACATTTTACTTTAAACTACCTCTTCTCAATAACGAAGAAGCCCAGGCTGATGATATTTGGCCAGTAGCATGCTGGGATGAAGGGCTACCAAGTTTGTTCAAATAAATTACCTTGACCCACTTTCAAGGTCACAGTGGTCAAATATGTTAAAACAACTTCTCAATAACAAAAAGGTTTTAATTATCTTCACATGCTTTTAAAATGAACCATTTTATCTGATTTTATCTTCGCTACTCACATGTTTGTTAAAAATATCAAATTAAATAAATTACGATGGCCCTAATTTACCACAGCCGTCGATGGGCCGTTAAACATAAACAAACTTTGTGTTAACCCTAGTGGGAAAAACCACTGATATTCCACTGGAATGCCACTGGCATACCTGTGGTAAAATCTGCCGGTATTCAACTGGGCAAAGCCATTGTAATTCAAGTGAAATACCATTGGAAATTCCACTGGTATGCCACTGGCTTTACCACCGGTAAAATCTGCCGGCATTCCAATGAAAACCACTGGGTATGCCACTGGTAATCCATTGGAATACCACCGGTAAAACCAAGATATTCCACTGACAAAACCATGAAATACCACATCTCACACAGCAGTGGTATGCCAGTGAAATACCACTGGAATTCCAGTGTCAATCCTAAGAAATATATCTCCCCAATTAATGGTCACAACTGATCAGACAATATGAACATGATGCAAAGCTCTCTCCCTATATAAAAATGGAAACAAAAAAAATAGACTTGAAATTGTCATAAAATGCATGGATGAAAGTGTCCAGTTTTTGAAACACTGAAATAGTTGGTTTTGCAAAATTTGTAGACATATGGGGAAAATAGCCCCAAAATACCGAATTCAGTATCAATAGTAAACACTTTCACCCATGAAAATGAAAATAGGTAAAACTGGAATGACTTTCATCATGAAATCTCGAATTTATTTAAGTAAGTATTTATTGTACATTATTTGTAAAGTGATTAACAACTTGGAAATGATTATCGTGATAATGAAGAAAATGTGAAATTTTAGAAAAGTGTATGTCAAGTTGAAAGGATGACAGGAAAACTTGTATTATTGTTTCACAACATGTCCAGTTTTTGTGAAAAATGGGAATTTTATATTATTCGAAAAATACTTATTACAAAAAGATGATAAAAGTGATTATTCATTCAATGTTTTTGTGATTATTCAAACTGAAACAAGTACAATCTTGTGTGTTAAGTAAATGTCAACAAAGCATAAAACAAATTATATCTAGAAACATTGCAAATTGCATATGATTTTGAGACAATATTAATCAATAATTTGTTAAATTGAAACGTATATTTGTACATTAGTCTAGATATATAGTATTCCTATGCAGATACTTATACATGTACAACAAATTTTATGAACTATAAAGGGGTGTTCTTAAATATAAGCATTAAGAGTTATGTTAAAATACAGTAAGCAAACTTGATAATATATACATGTACACATTAGACAGGCAATCTGTATGAGAATCAACTTAACATAGGTTTATAAAGTTACTTAAACAAAAGCAGCGAATTTGTTCTTGTAATTCATAAATATGTTTTATTTTCAAAAGTTTTGAAGTAATGCGAAACATTTTCAACATGAAGAGAATAATGTGTTAGTGTTTGTATATTTTGGCAAACTTTGGTGCTATGTGCAGTTATGTCATTTATGTACAGTATACCATGATACTAAAATCTACATGCATATTAATGTGTCAAAAGTTAGTCAACATTTTGTTGTGGTGCATCTTGTTGATCCTTGAATTACTGATTTAGGGTACAAAAACATGGTTGTTGTCTATGTGTAACAAGTGTAGATTTGTGTATGGAAGAATAAGAAAGAATTTTAGTAAATGAAATAGATTTAGTTGTGAAGAAATTATTATTTGAAATATGTAATTTTGTACAGATTTGTTGACAATGTTTACTTGATTAAGATTATAGTTGTGGATTCCATTATGTTCAAACATTGTACTGGAATTACGCACAAAAGTTAAACATTATAAAGATATAAGATGGCAAGACATCACTTCTGTAACTTTCTTTCAGTGTTTAATATGTATTGAAGAAACAACAATGGAAAAAAAAGTTGACTAACTTTCAACATGTTATTTAACTGTGTAAGATGCAATGAAAACATCAATAGGCATTGCAACAAGAAATAAGGTATCAATATAACAATGTAGACTTATATATCAAACAGAAATGGAAAATGTATGAACTAAAACATGATGATCATTGATCAGTTATTGCAAGTTAAGACTGCTGAAAGAAATGAAAGTTTCCATAAGATTTTTGTAATGATGTGTGAATTTTTTGATAATTGATTGTGATCTGGTTTTATTCAAGAAAGTAGTCTTCAAGATTGTGATCTTTTGTATGGGCGATGTTGTTTGCAAGACGAAAGGATGACAATAGTTCTGAGAACATTGTTAAAAACAAGTTGACTAACTTTCGGCATATTACTTAAGCTTACTTGTGTGGGAAACAATGGAAACACCAATAGGCGTTGCAACAAAAAATAAGGTATCAATATAACAAATAACATTATAGACTCATATATCAGGGGTTGACACTAACGGTAGACTGGGGTTACTTAAATTTTGGATGGTTGACTTTATCTCCAAAGTTTGGTGGACCGCTTGTCCACCACATGTTGCTTGAGTAGAGTATGCATATTTGAGAATATTGTTAAGAAAGATACAAACAAAGACAATATTTGCTTTTCCAGAGAGTCGTATAATGCCATGTGGTTAAAAATAAATGTAGTTTTGTGTTGTTAACACACTAAAAGTTGTTGTCATCATTCTTCGACAAGTGAAGTGCGTAAATCCGCTTTTGGTAAGTCGTTATTTTTTCAGCGTTTTAGTCACGTGGTTTGGTTTGCCGCTATGTTAATCACTAAAATGACGATGATGTCATGATCACAGCGGGCAACTGGTAAATGAATTGTTTTGTGTTACGTGTTAAAAAATTTCTATCATATTCTTGCGTATATTATTTAGGTGACTGTGTCTGTTAATTAGGGCTTTTCGCCAACTGGTGAAAAGACCTATTGCTTTTGTTAAGTTTCTTATTATTCTTATTATTATTCTTATTATTCTTCTTCCGTACTTTGTGGAATCTGTATCTTTTTATTGGTAAACGTGAGGTTAATAGTCTTTTAAGTATGTTGTAGGAAAAGTTCTAAAGCTGATCAAGCAACATTTTCAAGGTGGTCAAAAATTAAATATGGCCGCCATGACGTCATAGGTCAAAATCTAATAATGGCCATAACTCAAAAACGGTTTAATTTACAGAATTGACGCAACTATATTATATGTAGATAAGCTTCGGGGCTAACTTTATTTACCACATGGTTTTTCATTTAAAGGTCAAATAAAAAAGCTCGCTGTTGGGTCAAAGGTCATAATTTTTAAAAAACATTCATTTTTCATTTTTTTGGAAAAATACTTCTACAGATCGATGGAGGATGTCATTCCGATGAAGTTGATGTCTTAAGTTTTTCTGAAACATTTACCGTTAAGGTTGTACGCCATTTTGAAATGTTTCCTTTGATCTTTTAAAAATTTCGCAATATTTTAAAACTTGTTTTACTCCAATATCAATGACAAATATTTCGTTTAGTTGTTACGGGAAAAGTTTCCCTAGATGTCTTCTAACATTTGGTAACAGTTTCAACTTCATCAAAAAAACAAAATGGCCGCCATGACGTCATAGAGTAAAATCTTTAAAACCGCTATAACTTGAGAACCGTTGATTGTACAGAATTTGTGAAAGTAAATTATTTGTAGATAATTTCCATATCTAACTTTTTCTCACTACATGTTAAAACAAAATATTTCTAATTAAAAAGTGCGCCCCTGGGTCGAAGTTCACCAACTATTTTAAAAACATTCATTTTTCATTATTTTTGAAAAAAAATTCAATAGATTGATAAAGAATGTCATTCCGATGAATTCGATGTCTTTAGTTTTTCTGTAACATTTACCGTTAAGGTTGTACGCCATTTTGAATATTTCCTTTGATCTTTTAAAATGCTGACAATATGTTAAAACTTCAACGATCTTCTTCTCCAATTCTGCCATTGCAATATTAACCACAATTAATACATGTATTCCTCTAGGGGCCCTTACGAACTTATGTTACTTTTTGGAGCCATTAATATTCCAAGATGGCCGCCACGAACTCTGATTGGTTAACAGCCTATACCAATATATTTCGTTAACGATATCAAACATGAGGTTGATCTTTGGATATCATATAGAGATAGCCAAGGGCAAACTTTTTCTTTCATACTGTTTTAACAAAAAATGTCAACTTCCGGTTTCCGGCAGGGGTCAAAGTTAAAATGCACTATATTGGGTACCAACCTTAAAAAATCTTCTTCTCAAGTTCCACAAGGTCTAGAGTCTTGATATTTGAGAATAAGAATTATGAGATGTCGGGGTATCAGGTTTGAAAAAATGGTTGACATTGATCAACTATCAAGGTCACAAACTTCATATGTGCTATTTCAAGATAATGACTTAAAAAAACTTCTAAAGTTCTACAAGGTCTAGAGTCCTACTATTTGATACATACCATGGTCAGGTGATTGACTATCAAGTTTGAAAAAATGATTGACCTTGAATGACTTTCAAGGTCACAGTGGTCATATATGTAAAATTATTGAAACCACTTTTTCTGAATAACCAATAACTCCAGGGTAACAATGTTTGACAAAGAAGCATGCTTGAATGAAGGGCTTTAACGTGTGTGCAAATGAACGACCTTGACCTACTCCAAATATAATTCCAAAGGTGAAAGTCGAAAAGCGTTTTCATTTTTGTGCGATTGTGATGTGCTTTCAGTACTCTCAGTACTTTGATTTATATCAAGACATCTAATACACGCTGGTAATACTACATCGATTACTACGCACTCGCAATCTTAAAAATGTGGACTGTTTACACCTCTGTTGCAGTGGGTAAACATCAGCCTTTCCTTGGCGAGGCAAACCCAATCGATATAGACACAAAGAAAGTTTCAATAAATCGTCCTGACGTACATAGTGGACGGACTATATGACGACATTAACGGACTACATTCGTATACAACACCGCCCATTGGCTGCCTATATTTATCCAATCTTTCTCTGACGTAATTTCGCACTCCGGGAATCCCCCACTACTCAGCCAGCTACTGTAGACTTGCACAGGTTATTATTAGAAGGCCAAATCAGTCCTTACACTGAAAAGCCCGTCAAATTGTTAGCCAACAATTTCTAGTTAACTTTGTATGTGTTCTAGACTAGTATGGTATCGTCTGTGTTGCGATGTTTAAATGGTTTGTTGTACAATTACTGTCTAAAAAAGGTTAAAAACTTTAACAGAAAATGTTTTACACAAGCTTATTGAAAAGATCACTCAGAAGATGATCTCAAATATGTCGAGGAAGGATTGAATAGAGTTGCAACAAAAAACATACATTTATACAGACTAATGTTGGGGCAAACGTGTATGACTGTAAATTGAGATAAAGATCATATAAAAAATAAGGGTATAATACATTAAAATAGTATATTTTTATATGATCTTTATGTCAATTTACAGTCACAATTTCAAACAACTTTGGTTGGGGGGGGGG
>NW_018408905.1:814374-816646 GCF_002113885.1 Mizuhopecten yessoensis | reverse complement strand
GGGGGGGGGGCTAAGTAAAAAAAATTAAACAAGGAGAAAAATTATTTCATGTTTTTGTATGATTTTCCAGAACTTGGTGATAAGAGAAAAAAATAGTATTTTACAGACAATGAAAAACTTCACTATTTGTTTAAAACTTTCAGATGTTAGGATTTTGCATGTAGCTTTTAAAAAATGTAGGGGGATCCAGTTGTTACGCTTGTTGGTTGGGGCGTTACATCTTTGAGATCTTATAATAATTTTCAGGTTTAACACATATTAAACAGGTGCATCGAACTAGAAAACTTGTAAAAGTTGGCGTCAACCCCTGTACATGTAATAGAAATTATAAATGATATTATTACTGGATTTGGGTTAATATTCTAACTAAATGACAAAAGTATGAACTTAAACATGATGATCATTGATTAGTCATGCAAGTTAAGATTTCTTCAAGAAATAAAAGTTTTCACATGATTTTTGTAACAATGTCTGAATCTTTTTGGCAATTAACTGTGATCTGGTTTTGTTCAAGAAAGGTAGTCTTCAAGACTGTCATCATCTTTATCAGTGATGTTGTTTTCAAGACAATAGGATGACAAGACATCTGAGAACACAACAATGTTGTGCTGGCAATTGTTTGTGTCCACAAGACCCATGATTGCTTTTCTGTAGTTTAATACATCTTCCAATCTTTGCTTGCATTTACAGTTTGGACATCGGACTGTTGTGGAGTTTGAGGTACCTTGGACTGGCGTGTCAATATCATTTAATGGTTTTGAACATTTGATGCATTTTGTTGTTGAAGATATTTGCACTTGCTGCACTTTTTCCAGTGATTGTTGTAACTTGGATATCGGGTATGGTTTCATCAACATGTTGAAGGTCATCAGTTTCTAGAAACTGTGTTTCTCTTGTTGTATTGACTTGCAGAATCTTGTTGAAATATTTACTGCATAGGTTGGTCACTTTATAGCTTTTACCAATTTGGACCTTTGAGGAATTATTACCCCAAAGTGGTAATTTGATATTGCCAGTTCCATCGGCAAGTGTTGCTGTTTGTAGTGATGTTGTGCCATACATTGTGGTTCTTTGTTCACTATTGCCAAGAAGATTCACTTTTACTGTGAGGGTACACTAAAAAGAAAGATGGAAAAAATGTATATTAGAGTAACACAAATGGCAAGGACAGTATGTATTGTGAAAATTTGTTTTGTAAGATGTAGTAGGCATTATAGCACTAATATTGATTTGATATTATACATTAGTGTATGGGGTGATTGTTGGTAGACATTGGCAAAGAATAAGTTAGTCAGTTATTTTCCATTACATATTTGCATTATATCTGATTTTAGTGGTTTTGCTTATAGGAACACTAACTAAAAATAATTGCAAATTATGAAATGGAATGTATATGTAAATGTTCATAAGATTTGCTTTGGTGGCAAAAATAACCAATTTTGTTCGAGATCTCCAATTCCATTTTAATATTTTTCAGATAAAACGGAAAATCAGAGTTGGCATAATATAAACATCAAGCTTAAAAAATAACATATTCATGTTTGCTGTTGTTGACCAACCTAGTGGAATTTGAGTTGCTTATGTTTTTCATTCACGTCCATATCAAAAGACAAATTGTTGCGCTTGTGTTACTAGGACTATCAATGTTTATCAAGTGTGTACACTAAACAATTCAGACATAATTAAGTTCTTGAGAAAGTTTGAGAAAGTTTTGTAATCAAAAGGAAGCGAAAAGAAGTAAAGCAACTAATTAAAGTTCAGGATTACCACTTTATTTGATTTTTAGGTCACCTGAGACAAAGTCTCAAGTGACCTATTGCGATCGCCTTTTGCCCGTCGTGCGTCCGTAAACAATTTACATTTTCGACTTCTTCTCCAAAACCCCTGAACCAATTTCAATGAATTTTTGCAGGGACCTTCCATGGACAAAGGTCAAGAAAAATAGTTGCCGGTTTAGTCCTACGCCCCGAGGGGCCTGAGGGGCGGGGCCAAAAGGGGGCAAATTGACTAAAATTTCAAAAATCTTCTTCTCCAAAACCCCTGAACCAATTTCAATGAAATTTTGCAGGGACCTTCCATGGACAAAGGTCAAGAAAAATAGTTGCCGGTTTAGTCCTCCGCCCCCAGGGGCCTGAGGGGCGGGGCCAAAAAGGGTTGAATTGACCGAAATTTCAAAAATCTTCTTCACCAAAACCCCTGAACCAATTTCAATGAAATTTTGCAGGGACCTTCCATGGACAAAGGTCAACAAAAATAGTTGCCGGTTTAGTCC
>NW_018408905.1:775832-812558 GCF_002113885.1 Mizuhopecten yessoensis | reverse complement strand
GGGGGGGCAACATTTATTATGGTTTATAATGGCAAATGATACTTTGAATATTAAATGTTAATAACTTGATTGGAATTATAACCTTGAGTTGGCTGTAGGGTGGGGCTCAAGGGAGTCAGTATGATAAAATTTCTTCATTTTCCTTGTTTAGAATCAGAGGTGCTAGTTTCAAATCCTTTTTAGTCTGAAATCTGTATGCTTGATATTGAATAAGGTGGTTTTATTGTTT
Source organism: Mizuhopecten yessoensis (assembly GCF_002113885.1). Classification (NCBI taxonomy): domain Eukaryota; kingdom Metazoa; phylum Mollusca; class Bivalvia; order Pectinida; family Pectinidae; genus Mizuhopecten; species Mizuhopecten yessoensis. Next base: position 812,329 of record NW_018408905.1, on the reverse strand, counting down.
TTTGTCACTTTGAATAATATTTCTGTTCATGTTAAAAACGAAATCAACTCTCTGTATAAATATATCAGGTGACCGTTAAGGCCCATGGGCCTCTTGTTACTTTTATCAGATAAAACACAGAGAATGAAAGAAAGTTTGTTATTGCGGGTTTTGTCATAAAGTTATTTTTTGGTAATTTATCATGTTAGCACAAGTATTTCACCCTGGAATATGTTGTTTATAGTGTTTAGCAGTTGTGCAGAAGAAAATCAATAGTGATAGACACTATTTGTCATTATGTGATATTATTCAGAGTTGCTTATTATTTTGGTTGGATATATTTGGCAGAAAATACTTAACTAAGTTATATTTAAGGCAATATTGTATATGTATCACTTGAAATAATTTGGAAATAAATATTAATACAAGCATGTTTGTTTATATTATTATATGACATCATGTCATGATAGTAGGCACAAAATCATATCTGCTGAAAAGTATAAAATTATAATAAAAAAAATAATGACATGTATTAAGATTGACACACCAATTTAAAATCACACACACTAATATAATATTTTTTAAATATAATAATGTGTTATTTAATTGATGCAGAGAAATGTTAAACACAATTGCAAAATATTTTACATCAGTATAAAAAACAGATTGAGTGTTATTATAGGTTAAGTGGAAATGAAGTTGAGCGAATTTGAGTGACTAGTAGTTATTTTTGAGTAAAAAGTGGTATAAATGAACACAAGACAATCTTTTAGATAATCAATGTAAGAATAAGTGGTAACGAATAATAGCACATTGTCAGGAATTGTGTATATTGTATAAACCTTTTGTTAACTGGCTTCATCAAGTAAAAGTTGCATTTAAAAACATAAATTACGACTCGAGATGATTTCTTTACTAATGTTTCATGTTTTTATGTATATTTATGAAAGAAAAATATTTCAAAATTTCTCATTTATCATTACATGGGTTTTATATTAGTTATTCAATTATAACTTTACATTGTTGTTTGCATAAGAAAGGATAATGGTTACATATTTAAGTCAAGGATGGTATAAAGTATCTAGTACTAATATCAATTACTCGGCCTTGTCTGCCGTGGTGGGGTATTAAATCGACCCCATGTCTTGTAATGGAGCAAGCATGGTGTGAATCACACCTGGGCGATTTTAGAATTAATTGACAGCAAAATGGTCCACATCTATAAATAAGGTTGTAATATGAAGTATTTCTGTTGATATTTGCACAACTTGAAGTTAGATTGTGCGTTAACTGTCGTTAAATTATCAAGTAAGCGTAGCATGCGTAATCGAAAATCGATTTTTTCCTCTATACGGACTTTGTTAATTACGTAAAATTATTATTGCATGGGTAAGGAATCATTTCTTCTAGAATATGAGGTGTGAATTATATATATGCAATCTTACAGATTAACACTTTTGATTTTGCTGCATTAGTAGGCATAGGACCGCTTGGTAGCTCTGACGACGTGCAATATATAAGAAAAAAATCTCGTCGATAGAAAGCTACGTTTTCGCAGCTATAAAGTATCATGCAATCGTATTTTAGCGTAATAGAAATCATGGATTAAGCTGTTGTTTTGCAACGATAGTAAGGATAAGATTGTTAGACAAAATTTGACAGACTTATGCAGACTTATCAATAAAATTATTTAAAGGCAGAGTTTTCAAAAGAGAGTGGCTGTGGCAAAATTTATGAAATCTAATTTGATTTGTGCGACTTACCAACATGGATGGTTCTTTGACTTGATCGATTGCTTTTTCTATGGCGGTTTGGGCAGCAGTGGGTGGCTTCAAAGCAAAATCAAGTCTTTTCTGTACAACTGTGAGTTCTGTCCCTCTGTCAACTGTTACCTCAGTTTTCCCTCTGGTTGGGGTGAGTTTTGGATTGGTTAGTTTTACAGGGAATTTCATTGTGCAGGCTGTTTGAAAAGTTTCTATTTTTTCTGGTCTAAACGATACAAAACGCATGCTCGTTTGCATCATCCCGTCAAAATAAGAGGTTGATGATGTCCGAGATTTCTTGACGTCACTCACACTGTGTATATAACCATACAGAGTGCAAGTGTCTTTTTCATCACTGGATTTTCTTTTGGTCGCCATCTTCAATGTTTTACAGATTAGCGCGCGAAAGATGAAACGCCGGGATGTTAAAATCGGGAGACGATATATTCCGAGGATATCCGAAAACACCAGAGGCGAGGGTTTACTTTCGAAAGTTTCGTAAGACAGCTTTTCGCCGTTATGAATTACTTGTACAATCAGAAATACATCTTTAAAACATAGCCGAGAAACGCACATTTTGAGCAGTGTTGGGTTCAATGTGTTGACATATTTAGGATGTAACCGCTGACAAGTGTTTTTCCATACATAAGTACATCTTTTTGTAAGTTTTGTTTTTTGTATCATAAATATGATATTTGACCAAGTATTTGCATCTGTGTTTTGTGACAAAAACCAAGCCGTCGTTCTTGATTCATAGCTTTGATAGTGATTTTCTTTAAAACAATTCTCCTTTTGGTATGCAAATTAAAGGGGTCTTCTTTTAACGGTTTTCTTGATGACAAATTAGCTATTGCGTGTTGTAACATCATTTAAAGTTATTTTCGGGTTTTTTAACAATTCGAATGTACTACGATCAGATCTAGACCTGTCATACGATTTTTTGTGCCGCGCACTTGTTGGTAAATTGTGGATATTTTCCTTTTCTCGGAATCGTTTCAAAAGAATCCGTACGGTTCTTGCTTTAAGTTCCAACAACCCTGCAATTTTTCGAGCCGAAAAGACTACTGTAAACAGCTTTACAATGTCTTCTTGAACGGCTGCGGTCGATTCACGGCCTTTTTGAGCTATTGAGGGGCAGACGACAATATAAAGACATAGAAAGGGGAATAACTCTATTTGAGTGTATACGCAATTTACTACATGGTACAAATTGTTCCGGTAGTGGTTTTGTGAGAAATACGTGTTATTTGGGCAAAGATACAGCTGAAAACGACAGAAATACATTTTATTCACTTAATGACGTCGGGATTATGCGCCAATACTTATGGTCAGTGATTGTATAATAAATAAATGTATATAGTTTACATTATTTTCTCATATGTCTATAACAATTTATGTGACTCTAATGATGCCATATCGTGGAGTTTGTCGTTCATGTGTCTGTTGTTCGTCCTTTGGTTGTCAACAGTTATTTTAAACGGCTTCTTCTTCTTAACCACTGATTGGAATTTGGTAAAATTGAATTGATGTTAAGAGGGTTGAGGGGCAAAAAGGATGCAATTTGGGTATATTGTTACAAACGAGTTATGTGGAGAAGTATGCACAGGATATTATTCATATCTGATCAATAGTTTTCATGGGAAACGGGGATTCAAAATTGTACAAATGGTGGGGCTGAACTCCCAGAGAGCTGACGGGCAGGGTGAAAAAGGGTGATTTGCCTATATTGCTTTAAGTGATTTGTTCTCTGAAACTAACCGATGGATAGCTTCTTGATTTGCTTAGAAGCATCTTGAGGTGGCAGGGATGCAAAATTGAACACATGGTGGGGCTGACAAGGGGGGGCAAAAGGGTGCGATTTAGTTAAATTGCTATAAACAAATGTTTCTGTAGAACTATGCAGTGGATATATCAATTATATTTAGACAAGGATTCATGGGAGGCAGGAGTTCAAGATTTTACAAATGGTGTGGCTGATTTTCAGTGGGGCTTAGGTATGAAGCAAAAGGGTTATTTGATTATATTGCTACAAGCAACTTAATTTTTTCTGGAACTAAGAGATGGATATTAACCATATTTGACTGAAAGCATTATTAGGTGGTGGGATTCAAAATTGTACAAATGGTGGAACTGGTCTGTCAGGGGGTGACGGGTGGGGCTAAAAGGGGGTAATTTGGGTATAGATGAATTGCTATTTACAACTGTTTGTAGTAGAACCATGTATTGGATATCAATCATATTTAATCAACAACATTCATGGGAGGCAGGGGTTCAAAATTGTACAAATGGTGGGGATGAACTCTCAGGGAGCTGAGGGGCGGGGTGAAAAAGGGTGATTTGGTTATATTGCTTTAAGCGACTTATATTTTAGAACTAATTGATGGATATAAGGCACATGTGACTGGATGCATTCATAGGGATCAGAATTCAAAATTGTACAAATGGTGGGGCCTTCAAAGCGGGACCAAAAGGGAGCAATGTAGTTATATTGTTATAAATGATTGGTTCTGTAAAACTATGCTATTGATATTGATCATATTTGGTTGGAAGCATTCAAAATTGTAGAAATGGTGGGGCTGAGTTCATAGGGCCAAATAAAGTTGATTATGGCAAAATGGTAGAGATCTTCAACGTATAACCATATAAACGATTGGTGAGTATAAAGTATAAAGAAAAGAATGCACGTTTGTTCCAGGATGGCGCTAGGGTATGTGGCTTCATTTTTGGAAACATAGTTTTTGGGTCATAACTTTAAAATGGTTGAGATTTTCATTATAAGAGTATGTATACATATTTGGACATAGAGAGACAAATGCAGTTATTATATAAGAATTGAACTTGAGGTTTGACCAAGGTTCATTTGCAAGCTTTGTTTAAAGACAAAACGCTAGGAACTATGTCAGCTTTCTTAAATGTTTGTGTCGATTAAAAGTTTGTTTAATATCCTAGACACAATGAAATTAGTGGAGGATAAAAGGATGGAAACACCTGATACGTTGTATTGTACATCATTTGACCAAGACTGAATAAGATCAGTCAAACAACTGAAAAGTTATGGCTTTATATAGGAAAATGTGTTTATAGTGACCAGTTAGCATGACAACAAAAATTTTGATGGGGAAAAAAAGTCCATCACAAATTGGATGTTTAAGGATAAAACTTTGGCATGTATGATTGAAATTAGTTCAGCAGTTAGGAGGAGTTCGCTGACATCATTGTGTCTACAGACAGACGGATGGACAGACACCCTGATTCTAATTATTTGATATTCATGTTAATATTGCAAATTTTACAAGAGAAAAATCAAACTACGTGAATAAACATGCAAAGGAAACGTTGAATACGTTACAAGTGCTAAATGATTTAAAGTGATATTGTTATGTAAAACAGCATGACACTTTTTGGTGTTTTGTTAGCACAAGAAAGATATATGATGAGCTTCGTCTGTCCATATACAAAAAAAAAACATTATTTATAAATCTGTTGTACAGTATGTACTTTATATAGACAATAAAAATCTTTTATGAAAAAAGAGGAGTTTACCGTCCTTTACGAACTGGCCAGTGACCCACTTGATTCAATACTTACTTGAATGTGTATGTTTTTGTACAAAAGACAATAATCACATACATTGTGATGACATTGGTACAGACTTAAACAGTATATTTCACTTCAAGACATTTTTGTCTTTATCATAACATTATGTGTGTTTGTCATGAAAACATAGTTATACAATCTAATACACAAATATATACTACACAAACCATATAGGTCATGTGTCATTCATCCATTCTATGGTACATTATAGCAATAATCCATGTTCATTGTTGATGGAATGGTTTGTTACTCAACCTTTTCATGGCACATCATAGTGGTAATCAATGTTAATTATTGATGGAATGGTTTGTCACTCAATCTTTTCATGGCACATCATAGTGGTGTCACCAGCAGACAAAGAACCAAACCAAGTTGGTAGACCAAGTTGTCGAATCATAGCAAAAACATCTTTTTTTCTCTTTTCTAAGTATGGTGGAGAATTTCTCAAAGTTCTAAAGATGTAGAATCCTTCATCAAGATTGACCAACTTGTTCATTTCTGATGAATTCAGAGCATCTGCAGCAGTTATAGTTTGTCCTTTGCTTTTACATCTTCTGACAGCCAAATTCACTTTATCAGATATTTGTTTCATTTGGATTTTTTTCATCTTAAAAAATATATTTGGTACAGAATTGGCACATCTTCTGTCCACATGTCTAAGTTCATATTTAACGATGTCACTATAATGAACCTTTACTTGTCTTTGTTTATTGTCAACTCTACGTTTACCACAAAATATAGTAGGAAAGGATAACTCTTCTGCATCTTTATCAGAACACAAACTCAGAGGGTGTTGACCTTCTCCAGGTGCAAATGTGTATGTGGAATCAGTTTGAGGACAAATGGGCTCGATCAATGTATCTGAATTCCCTATAACCCTATCTCTGTCATCAATTTCACTGAATGTGTCCGATTCATTACCTTCATCATCTGATTTGTCGCCTGGGTCAACTGAATAATTTTGCATGAAAGATTTGACAGATTCATCAGCAGAGCTGTTCAGTTTTGAAACCCATTCGTCATCAATTTCAATACCAGATTCTTTGTACAGATCACTATTTTTGAACAACCAGTGTAATGCAACAAGTACACTTTGTGGCCGTACATTTTCTGTAAATTCACACTTGTTATAGATTAATTTTCTGCTTATTCGTACTGGTATGGTGGTGTCTTCAAATTGACGTGGTAGTGCCTTGATTGTTGGTTGAATGTCTACTGGAACATTAACAACATTACCACGGATACTCAACTGACCACCTCCAGGGAGTTCTCGCATCTGCATGAAAGGGATTCGTAAAGCAACTAATCTCTCTTCAAGTTGATGCAAATGTAATTCAGATGGTTGCTTTGGAAATGACAATTTATTCGCAGTTGACAATGTTGGCATTTTTCCATTGTTTAGACTTGATGAGCAAGTTCTACATATCCATTCTTTGCCTTTTTTGGATTTGTAACCTGTGGCGCATATTTTACAGAGTGGATTTCTTTCAAGATTGGCAGAAAATTCAGTAACTGAGTGTTTAAACCATGTTTGATGACAGCAGGTACAAATATAAGTTGGGCCATCTGCAACTGTGGTGTGAAATTTATTTATCGTTTTGTCCAAGTTATACCCTTCCTTGCTTTGTTTCTCTTTTGATATGTACGCTGGATCTTTTCTCAGGTTTCTTTTATTTTTTTTTGTTTTGAAATCTTTCTTTGATAACATGGTAAACATTTTGTCTAGATGACTGTTTAGCAATCCTTTCTTTTTCAACGTAATATTTTGAACATCTAGCCTTGCTTTTACATTTAAGCTCCTGAGCCTTTTCTTTGATTCTAAACTCAGTTTTTTTCTCTTTTTTTTTCTTTTTTTCTGTCTCCTTGGCTCTTTCTTTTTCTCTGAACTCATGATCCAGTCTTGCTATCTTTTTGCTGTGTTTTTCTGCTTTTCTGAGCTCATCAACCAGTCTAGCTTTCTTTTTGTTTTCTTTTTCTTTTGGTCTTTCTTTTTCTCTGAAGTCATCAACCAACCTAGCCCTCTTTTTGCTTTCTTTGTCTTCGAGTCTTTCCTTTTCTCTGAACTCATCAACCAGCCTAGCCCTCTTTTTGCTTTCTCTTTCTTTGGGTATTTCCTTTTCTCTGAACTCATCAACCAACCTAGCCCTCTTTTTGCTTTCTTTTTCTTTTGGTCTTTCCTTTTCTCTGAATTCATCAATCAGTCTTGCCCTCCTTTTGCTTTCTTTTTCTTTTGGTCTTTCATTTTGTCTAAACTCATCATCCAGTCTTGCCCTTTTTTGCTTTCTTTTTCTTTTGGTCTTTCCTTTTCTCTGAACTCATTATCCAGTCTTGCCCTCTTTTTGCTTTCTTTTTCTTTTGGTCTTTCATTTTGTCTAAATTCATCATCAAGTCTGGCCCTCTTTTTGCTTTCTTTTTCTTTTGGTCTTTCATTTCCTCTGAACTCATCATCAAGTCTGGCCCTCTTTTTGCTTTGTTTTTCTTTTGGTCTTTCATTTCCTCTGAACTCCTCATCCAGTCTAGCTTTCTTTTTGCTTTCTTTTTCTTTGGTTCTTTCCTTTTCTCTGAACTCATCATCAAGTCTTGCCCTCTTTTTGCTGTGTTTTTCTTTGTGTTTTTCCTTTTCTCTAAATTCATCATTCAATCTGATGGTCTCTTTACTTTTTCTTTCTTTTTTTTTGAATGTGTTATTGAGTCTAGCTTTCCTTTCTCTTTCCGTTTCCATTGTTTTGAAGAAACCATCATTTCTACATACTTTTTTCCTTTCCATGTCCTTCTTTCTTTCTTTCAGTTTGAAAAGTTCATTCTGTCTTTGTTTTCGTTTGTATTCCTTGTTATATTTTTTTTCTGTTTTGTTTGATGACAATACTGTTCGAAATGTTCTGATTTGTCATAATGCTCTCGTTTATCGTTCTTGTTCTTGACGGCCAGTTCATTTTGAAATTTAAAATATGCATCAAGTCTATTGTATGTGTGTTTTTCTTCTGTAAGAGAAGTCTGGCCAGATACAATACCGAGTTTTACCACTTTGTTCGGTGAAAGAACTCTGTGACATGTTTGATAGCAAGTAGGATGCAAGACTTTTTGTTTGCAAACAGGTTGCGTTTTTGCATCACATAATTGAATGTTTAACCTACAATGGTCACTGCTGGTACTGATATCAGTTATAGACATACATTCCAACTGAACAGTTACAGCTGTAATTTCAAAGGGGTCATATACTGCACAATTCATTGAAGCTCCCAAGTTTAGACAATGTTGATACACGTCTTGAATGTGTGAACAGCAAAAAACAACACTTTTGCCATCTGGTACTTGTAAGCCTGATAAGTTGCGAGAATGCGAATCAAAAACAAAGTATTTTCCATTTTGTTTAAGGACAATGAAAATGTTCCCTTTAAAAGTAACAAATGCACCATGACTTTCATCTTGATCCAGAGAAGCATGCAAAGCCTCATCAAGTGTGACATACAGAAATACAGTTAGGTCCTGACCGGTATCACCCATTGTCCCTTGCAATGATTCTTGGAATGCAAATTTGTAAATTCCTCCATCAAATTCTAGTTCCCTCGGTATTTCTTGAATAGATACATAGTCATGATGCATTGTGGAACCTTCTCTGAGAAATCCATAAACTTCATCACCTTTTACTAGAATGTCATCTAGATCTGAACTTGTCCATGTATTGATTGATTTATTCTTACTAAACATAAGAGCTGATACACAGTTTAGTACACATTGTTTTCCTGAGTTTTGTTGAAACCTAGAATGTCCCTGATGAAAATGTCCCTGTATTGTTTCATTGGTTAGTGTTTGCAATTGTGTAATTCTCAATTCCACCTCTTGATTTATATGGTAAGGATTTTCAACATGTAGATTATCAGTATGGTGCTTTGGTACCTTTTGCATTTGATTTGTCTCAGAATCTGAACATAATTGAATTGGTGTGCATTGCAGATGCACGTCTGAATGAGGATTTGGGTAATTTTGTTCAATCACAACAGGCTTTTGCTTTTTTGTACTTTTGTTTGTTGGTGCAAATATGAATCTTTCTGATTTCTTTCAGTATCACTACCTGCAAATGTGTCAACAGTCACATTCCTATCTTCTACACTCAAAACTGCATCATAATGTGCTCGGTACTTATGAATCAAGTATATAGCTTCTTGTTCAACATAGCTGCTTTTATTTACTTGCTTTGCTGAAAATTGTAACCAGGAAGTTGCATTTTGCTCAAAAATGTAAATATCTGTACAGAGAAAGTCTGCAGCAGCTAATATTTCTACTTCTGTAGCCCAGGTACCATTTTGCAGCATCTTTCTTTTTTTAACCCAATCATTTGTGGACTTGTAACCAGATCGTAAGTGGCTTGCATACTTGCTACTATTTTTCAACATATGATGAACAATAGAGTGTCGTAATCTTTCATGGTGCATTTCTTCACCAGCAAGGCTATAGGACAAAGCCCGGAAAAAACAATTACCATCACCTTCAATATTTTTTGTGTGTTTTGGTATACCCAGTGGTTTCACACAAGTGCCTTTTGTTTCAGTGCCAAAATCTACTGTTACACCCAGTTTCTGCATTAGTTTCTGCTTGATACAATTTGTTAACTGATTGAAGTTGAAGACTACTGGTCCACTTTCTTTGACAAGAATAACTTAATCATTTTCATTGCATGGTGGACACCCTTTATCTTGGTTTGGCACCTTCGTGGTAATCTGCACTAATTTCAAAGCAGCCGTTTCAACAAGTTCATGTTGTGGTACAACACTTGCAGTGTGTGACAATTCCACAATTTTGTTCTGAATTTGTTTTTTCACTGCATCAGTCAAAGCAAATGTTTGCTTGTTGTTGTTTCCCAAATTTGTATTATGTAAATCTGATGTGGCAAGTTTGCACGCTTTCTTATTTGTTATCCTTTGAACTAGCCTTCATTCTTTCTTTCCTTTTTTGTTTTTCACAATTTGTTCATCCGTCTTGCACACAGGGGAGGCCGTCCTTAAATGACCTTAGCTGTTAATAGGACGTTAAACAAAATCAAACAAACAAACAAACAAATCATCCGATGTAATTTTTTCCTTGTTTTTTTCATTAAGTTGAGACATTGCATTTAATTCTTCTCTTTTTTATTTCACTTCCCTTGATTCTCCTCTTGTTTTTGTTAGCAGTGTGTTTGTGTGCATTCCTTCCAGATTGCTTTCTGTTAGCACATTTTGTACTCCCTGCACTATTTGAAATTTCTTTATCAAATTTGATTTTCTTGTTTTTTGTTTTGATTCTTCTTCCATTTGTTGGTTTTTGCCAAGAATATCTAATTTTTGAAATGCATATTTTTCTGCCTCTGACTTGCTTGTTTTTAATTTCATTGGAGACCTGTTTGAAGCTTAGAGAAGACTTTTTTCTATCAGCTTTTGCTGTTATCAGCATTATATTGTAAAGTTTCTTTTTCTTATTCTTGACAACATTTTCTGCTTTTGCTTTACTTATTTGTTTAACGTTGCCATGGGTTCTTTGGGTTTTTTCAGTTTCTTTGTAATATTGATTTCATCTTTGCCTTTCAAAGGTTCAAATTCTATGTCAGCATGCATGGGAGAATTTTCAGATAAAAACTCAGCTTTAAAATCATTGACACTCCATTCAGGTTTTGTTTCAATGGTGTTCACTTCATGCTTGTTATCATTTCTTACATGTGTCATTTCAGTGCCCAGTTCAATATGAAATTCATTGCTCATTCCTATGCTTAACTCAGTGCTTATCTTTGTGCTCAAATTAGTGTTCAGTTCATTCAGAAGAGGGACAAATGACCATCTCATCAGATTAGAGACGTTCATTCGAGAGGCTTTCGCCAAGAAAGAACACCTTGTCTCCGTGTTCTTTGATCTTGAGAAGGCCTATGATACTACATGGCAGTATGGCATCATGAAAGATCTTCACGACCTTGGCGTACGTGGAAACCTCCCCAATTTTATATCCAATTACCTATCAGATAGACACTTCAAAGTCCGCGTTGGTTCAACTTTCTCTGAAACGTCTAAACAGGAAATGGGAGTCCCACAGGGTGGAATCCTATCAGTCACACTGTTTGGTCTTAAAATCAATGATATAGTCAAATGTCTTGGTCAATCAACAGAAGGGTCGTTATTTGTGGATGACTTCTTGATCTGTTACAGATCTAAGAACATGCACACGATAGAACGACAACTTCAACAGAGTTTAAACAAACTACAAAATTGGGCAGACGAAAACGGCTTCAAATTCTCTAAATCCAAAACTGTGTGCATGCATTTCTGTCAAAAACGAAAAGCACACAATGACCCAAATCTAACACTCGATGGCACTAGAATTCCTGTTGTTGAACAGACTAAATTTCTCGGCCTCATTTTTGATTCGAAACTCTCTTTCATACCACATATAAAGTATCTGAAGGATAAGTGTTCCAAGGCGTTAAACATTATACGAGTCCTTTCTCATACTGATTGGGGAGCGGATCGTGAAATGCTTTTGCGCCTATACAGATCACTTATTCGAACAAAACTGGATTATGGTTCTATGGTATACGGGTCAGCGCGCAGTTCGTACCTTCAGATGCTAGATCCAATCCATAACCAAGGGCTACGTCTTGCCCTGGGAGCTTTTCGAACAACACCTGTAAAAAGCCTGTACGTGGAAGCAAATGAACCATCCCTTTATGACAGAAGAATAAAACTTTCATTACAATTTGCAACTCAATTAAAATCAAACCCTAAAAATCCTGCTTTCAACCAAGTATTCAACCCCAAATACCAAAACATATTTACGCAAAACCAAAAACTTCTGCCAACATTTGGTATCCGAATTTTGAATTTCCTGCAAGAACTCAACATAAAATTGACGGACATAGCTGAATTTAACATATCTGATGTTCCTCCGTGGACCATTCAAACCCCCGATTTTAACTTTACATTACATGAGCGAGGGAAATCAAGTGTTATGCCCGAAGAACACAAATCCTCCTTTCGGGAATGCATTTCGAATTACCCTTCTCATACACAACTTTACACCGATGGCTCCAAAGAAGGTGAGAAAGTGGCAGCAGCCTGCTGTACTGCCAATACTTGCACTTCAGTCCGACTACCAGACGGCGCCTCCATCTTTTCTGCTGAAGCATGCGCCATTGGTTTGGCCCTCGACCATATCGATGAACACCGCATTAAAAAGGCAATTATTTGTTCAGACTCTCTATCTGTCCTACAGAGTTTACAGTTACGAGATCCTAAAAACACAATCGTACAAAACCTTGCTCTTCGAATATCTCGTATATTAAAAAAGTCTAAAATAACTTTACTATGGATTCCGAGCCATGTCGGAATAAAAGGCAACGAATTTGCTGACAGGGAAGCAAAAAATGCATTGAATCTCGAACAAACAAATATCAAACTACCATACACAGATTTTAAACCTACTATTCGTACAGCCATTCAAAATGAATGGCAGAAACGCTGGTCTCTGGAGACCAACAACAAACTTTTTAAGATACAACCGAAACTTAAAACATCTATTCCCAGTCGGAAAGATCGTAGAGAGGAAGTTGTCCTCGCTCGGCTCCGCACTGGGCACACATATCCTACTCATTCGTACCTTTTAAAACGAGAAGATATACCTTCATGCCACGCATGTGACACTCCATTTACAGTGGAGCATTTTTTAATAGAATGTTCCGATTTTAAACACATTCGTGATAACTACTTCCGAGTCCCGGATATGAAAACACTTTTCAGTTCCGTGGATTCGAAGGCATTATTTAACTATTTGAAAGACATCGGGCTATTTTATAGACTCTGATGTCTTTTAACCCACCTTATCATTTTTGACGTTATATATATATCGCATATTCCATATCATCTATTCGTTATCTCTTTTATTATTTTAACTCCCTTTTATTTATTTTTTATTATCTACACATACAATGCGAATACTTTTAAAATGAACCTTTTTATCTTCGCTATTCACATGTTTGTTAAAAAAGTAAAATAAATAAATAAATCACCATGGCCCTAAATGACCACAGCCGTCGATGGGCCGTTAAACATAAACAAACAAACAAACAGTTCATTGCTCATTTCATTGTTCAGTTCATTGTTCAGTTCATTGTAAATTTCATGGATAGTTTCAAGTGCCTTTTTCGGGGGCGTACCCTTTGTGTTATCAAGTGCCTTTTCTACAGGGGGCGTACCCATGTACAAGTATTTCAAAAATCTTCTTCTCCAGACTCAGAGGTACTACAGTGATTTTCTCTAGGTGGAAAGAAAGATCATCAGGGGCTTTACTTAAATTGTAAATTTCAGGACCCCCGAGCTATCCGTTCTCCCTTAGGGAGGGGGTAAAGTTTACTATAGTTTATATAGGGATATAACACTTTTGGGTATATTTTGACAACTTTCTGTAGGAAATTATTTTTACTTTGTGAGAATTATCCTTGGAGGTAGATGGTTTCAAATTGTAAAATTGAGATTCCTACCCCGACCCCTGGGGCCAGGGCGGGGCCCGAAAGGGAAAATTAACCAATATTTCAAAAAAAAATCTTCTACAGACTCAGAGGTACTAAGTGTTTTTCTGTACGTGGTAAGAAATATCATCAGGGACTTTACTTAAATTGTAAATTTCAGGACCCCCGAGCTATCCGTTCTCCCTTAGGGAGGGGGTAAAGTTTACTATAGTTTATATAGGGAAATAACACTTTTGGGAATATTGTGACAACTTTCTGTAGGAAATTATTTTTACATGGTGAGAATTATCCTTGGAGGAAGATGGTTTCAAATTGTAAAATTGAGATTCCTACCCCGACCCCTGGGGCCAGGGCGGGGCCCCAAAGGGAAAATTAACCAATATTTCCAAATTTTTCACTTCCCGACTCGGAGGTACTACATTCATTTTCTCTGCATGTAAAGAAAATCATCAGGGACTTTATTTAAATTGTAAATTTCAGGACCCCCCGAGCTAACCGTTCTCCCTTAGGGAGGGGGTAAAGTTAAATATAGTTTATATAGGAAAATAACACTTTTCAGTATATATTTTATCCATTTTCAGCAGAAAATTACTCAAACTTAATCAGAATCATCTTGGGTGAATGAGAGTATTACTTTGTAAAATTGGGATTCCTGCCCCATCCCCAGGGGCTAGGGCGGGGCCCCAAAGGGAACATTTACCATTATTTTCAAATTCTTGTCCATTGATGACATGACAAGTATTGTATTTCACTTAGTTAACATGCTGATTTCCACATCACATCTAAACAATAAAATAAAGCTACCCGTACCTATGATATAACTCAGGTGACCGCTAAGGCCCTTGGGCCTCTTGTTCATTCTCGTACCAAAGATTTACTGGAATATGAAATAAAATGCATTATTTTTTCCCCTTTTTAGTTTCCTCTTTCCTGGCGGTTCTAACCCGGTCAACCAACTGCTTTAAGGTTTTGTCCAGCTGACGATTTTGAGTGTTCATCTCTAGCTATCATCTGATTGAGAGGTTTCTCGGAAGAACTTATATGTTCTTTAACAATATTCTTGACGAGTGGATCAGTACTGCAGGGACCTCGTTTCTGCGTAAATGGCAGGAAATGTGCTCCCTGGCATATGTTGAACTGTAAAAATACTTTTGACAACACCTCAGTAAACGGCCTTCACTTTTTTTTGTTGTGTAGTATTTTCTCAGTATTTGCTTTTATTTTATTATTAGATGTACTGTCCCAATAATAATATTTTTTCTAGAGAATTTAAAAGCTAAATGATAATTGTCCCAACCATAACGGCTAATACACTGTATTATGAGCTGGCTATTTGATGATACAAAACAGTGTCATTGTAAATTCTGTGTTCATGTGCGGGCGTTATACGCCTTAAATGAGGAGAGTTCAGCTTTAATATAGATTTTTTTTTTACAAAATACTGGCCACTCCCTGTAATTCACATCATGTTAACCATTTAGACAAATAATTTGTTCCAACTTATACATACAATATTCTAGATGATCATACAAGAAAAAGAAAATAACAGATTACAGAGTTAAGCCGTTACTTATTACGGTCAGCATGAAGTTTATTATCGTCACAGATTTGCTTTTATACAGTCTATTCCACATTGCTGACGATAGAACAGAGGTGTTTCAACAGAAGTGTCAGGTCTTGAGTAAGATCTTCCCGTGTGAGCATGTGCCTAGTTTGCTTAAACGTCAGTGATGGCGGGTCTTCCGTTTTGGAGCATGTCATCACCACTCCTTCAAAAACGTTAATCAGTAGCGCGTGAGCTGAGCCATAAGCCATCGCCGCTGGAATAACCAGAAACTTGGTTTGATCTAAACTGCGACGACTTGAAATTCTCATCATCTCTTTCTTGACTTCTACTACCAAGTATTCTTGTTTGACCGATTCTAGGACCACGTCTGGTATGAGGTGTTTTTTCATGGTAAATTCATGCGGCGGGAGTAGAGGTTGCAGTGGTACACAACCTCGAGTGGAAACTCTTGATGGTTCTTCTTGTTCGATTTTTTCTGGTGAAGAATCTTCCGATGAGGAAATGTCATAGATCATTTCCACTTTGAAGAAGAATTCCCGAGGTGATGGCTCATTACAAGCATTGCTGCCACCAATATTTGAAGAATGCGTGTTGGGAGTGGCAAATAATTTGTCCAGGAGTCTCTCGACCGCTATTCTGCCCCGTTGATTTGCAAAGCCTGCTTCAAACCCCATCATTATATGTTGTTCCTTCAATTGTAATCCACCTGAAATAGAAAGAACAAAGAATAGATATTACATAGATGTGTAATTTGGACATGTTGATCCTGTATATTAGGCAGCAGACATAGAACATATAGCTAGTTTTTTCAGTTGTTTACTATTTAGTTTACAGGGCTCACTCTTCGTGAAAAAAATTCTTAGCAAAGGGTGAGCCCAGGTTTATCAACCAATGTCTGGTTTTATTAGCTGGCCCCTGAAGGCCAGCAATATATGGAATGGGTTTTTACCTCCGGGTACTTGTAATAGCATGGAATCACCCTAAAACACTTACAGTTTGGAGCGATTTTATATCCACTTTCTTCGTACCGCAAGTGCTGGAATGGCTCTAGTATTGCAGCGATCTTTTCCGTAATTTTTTCGTCTACTTTGTACTCTTTCGGATCCTCCGTCAAGGGCGCATTCCAATTGTTAACTTTAAAGTGCCTGCCGTCGATGCGGTAAGGTATGAATTTTTCGCGGGGGGGGGGGGATTAGACTGGCAAGCCATGCCCCAGGGGCGGGGATTAGACACAACATGTACGCCCGGGGGGGGGGAATTAGACACACGCCACAAAACATATTTTTGGGGCCCGTAAACGTGCTTATTTGTTTTATATTCAAAGAACTTGAACTGTGAAAACAAATTAAAATTATAGAAATTAGACAGGAATTTTTCCCCAGGGGTGGGGATTAGACTAGCTCTGTTGGGGCTAGGGGTTCATACCGTACCGTTACACTAAGTTTCCCTTCATCATAATCCCCTCTGCTAATTTTTGCTTTCGTTGGTGTTGAGTGGATTGAGTGTGACATTTTGCAGCTGTGAAATGTTAGCTTTTTAGTTACATATTTTTTTACAAAATCCAATATATGAGTTAAAATATATTTATAATATATGTTTAGTTATCACATAATGTTTTAATTGACTAATACACTTGGATTAGCATTAAAAATTGTCGTTTAAATATCCACTAAGTCCGCTCGAATAATCCCGAATAGGCCTGATCGCCCTAGCGGTATTTCAATTTTACTAAAAATAGATTCAGCTGTTGCGCAGGCGCAGTGCGGGAAAATCAAAGTAGGACAAACAGTAGTACACGTACAGCTACGTGGTATGGCTGACCGTGTTAATGACGGAAATCATCCAAAAAGCGTGGCGCTACAAGGCACTTTCCCATCAACAATATTTCTATTAGTGTTAAAAACATAACACACCATACATTTTTATAACAGATTTTGAATTTTATTTAAAAGTGAAGTTGTGAACATTACAATAACGTGCCAACTTGTATTTGGTCATGTCGAAATGTTTACTAAAGACCTATACATATCAAATTTTAAATTAATTTTAATGACTTCGTTTTCCAATGGAATTTATTGAAATTTCATATGTATGTAGAGAATTATATGCTTATTCCTCACGCTTTCTTATCCGAATAACACGTGCGGCTCAGATTTGGCACAAAGAGTTATTTCAACTTATTAAGAATTCGGCCTGCTAGAACATTTTTAGGCTCCAATTTAGCAATTTTTTGAAAACAAATGTCATTTTGACCCCCGAATCGACCATCCTGAACCCCAATCTTATGGAATTTTGAAGATCTGAATAAAATTGAATTTTTAAAATATTTGCCATATTTTTTTTCTCACTTTTCAGTTTCATCTCAATTATACATGCATGTGTGTATAAGTAGATATGGAAAAATGGTGAAAACATGGAATTTTTCATTTTTAGTTAATATGATGATGCATTTCAGTAAAGGAGGTGCCCTGCTACCACATATGTCAAGGTCGTTTCGATAAGTTCATATTTTAATTTTTTTTTTAATTTTTAAAGTTTTTTAAACAAACGTGGTGTACTACTACCTTTAATTCGGATAATGCCCCTTTGTAATAAATTGAAATGACCCTTAGATTGGTTTCAACTTAATCTAACCCTAACCCCGGGGTTTAATATGTTGAAATAAACCTTTTTTAATAACATAAGGGGCTTTTCTGTTGAAATAGTGCAGATAAATGTCATTTTACAACGTAATGAAACCCTAGCCCCAGGGTTTCTTTAAGTTGCAATTTACCATTTTAACTTTTCCAACCTAATCAAACCCCAGGGTTTCTTTATGTTGCATAGTTCCATGTTATGTTGTAAAAGATACAGTTGTGGCATAATGCAACATAATGAAACCCTAACCCCAGGGTTTCTTTATGTTGCATAGTTCCATATTATGTTGTAAGAGATACAGTTGTGGCATAATGCAACATAATGAAACACTAACCCCAGGGTTTCTTTATGTTGCATAGTTCCATATTATGTTGTAAGAGATACAGTTGTGGCATAATGCTACATAATGAAACCCTAACCCCAGGGTTTCTTTAAGTTGCAATATACCAGGGTTGGTATTTTTTTGCCCAATCCACTTTGATGTTGTTGTCTCGCAGGCCAGTTGCTGCGGGTGCCGAAAATTGACAATGGCAGTCGTTAAAACGAGGGCCATAAATGTTTGACACTTCTATAATGTTGGCTTCATACCTGTCTAATTCTGTCCGTCTCCCTGGAAATTTTGTACACAGGACGCGTTTATACTTTCCAAAAGCGGTTATAAATTGGGCAATATTCAAGTTTTTGTTCAAACGAGGGTCCTCAACTAAATTCAGTGGTATGACCTGTCGCCGACCTTAGGACCCGTTTCGAAAACGAAGGATCAGAAGGCTTGCTAGATTCACATCTCTACCCTCCGATATCTTCTTTTGTATTGCCTCGGAAACCACATCACATGTGGTATACATTCCGAAGGTACCCCAAATTGGGATAACGGTAAGCGGAACCCAACTGTACTGGCGCTAACACCTGTTTTACGCATCCCAAGGGGTATTGCGAGTACTTCGTTTGGATCTCCTGACTGACGCCATACTTAACTAGAAAATTACCGTGAGAGAAAAGGAAACAAAACTTTACTTGGTCCACATCACAACGTACTGTGTTTCCTTGTGTTAAGTGTCCATGAAACAGTTTGTAAAGTCCAAGAAAATTGTAGGTGATATGGTATAAGTTCCGGTTTTTAGCTCACCTGCCCGAAGGGCAAGTGAGCTTATGCCATGGTGCGCGTCCGTCGTCCGTCTGTCCGGCGTCAACTTTTTACTTTAAACAACTTCTTCTCAATAACCAAAAGGCCCAGGGACCTGATATTGGGCCTGTAGCATGCTGGGATGAAGGGTTACCAAGTTTGTTCAAATAAATAACCTTGACACACTTTCAAGGTCACAGGGGTCAAATATGTTAAAATCTTCAAACAACTTCTTCTTAATAACCGAAAGGCCCAGGGTACTTACTTACATTGGGCCTGTAGCATGCTGGGATGAAGGGCTACCAAGTTTGTTCAAATGAATGACCTTGACCCACTTTCAAGGTCATTGGGGTCAGATGTCTAAAAAGCTTCAAACAATTTCTTCTCAATCACCAAAAGGTCCAGGGTACTGATATTGGGCCTGTAGCATGCTGGGATGGAGGGCTATCAAGTTTGTAAAAATGAATGATCTTGACCAATTTTCAAGGTCACAGGGGTCAAATGTCTTAAAATCTTCAAACAACTTCTTCTCAATAACCAAAAGGCCCAGGGTACTGATATCAAAATACACACACATACACTACACGCATGCATCTTGCACCCAGGGGAGGCCGTCCTTAAATGACCTTAGCTGTTAATAGGATGTTAAACAAAATCAAACAAACAAATCGAACTTGTAGCATACTGGGATGAAGGACTATCAAGTTTGTTCAAATGAATGACCTTGATCCACTTTCAACCTGATGTCCTTGTTCGATATTCAAGGTCACAGGCGTCATATGTTCAAATCTTTTAATAGGTTCTTATGAATCAAACTGATATTCTGCCTGTAGCTGTATTTTAGTCCACTTTTTAAAATTACAAGTATGAGATTAATACCAGGTGAGCGATGCAGGCCCATTGGGCCTTTTGTTTACAGAAAATATCTTTCTCCTAATTGTTGCTAAAACTGCCTGCTGACAATGATGCTTTAAAATTTCTCGACCATAAAATTTAGTGGAGTAACGATAGGTCGACTTATCGATGTATTCCAATAGCTTTGCTCTCGATAGCAATAAGTCAATAGCATATTTTCATGTCGATAACTATCGCAATGCAGTGCGTTCAACTATCGATTGTTAATGATTTTTTTTTTCCTAAGCAAAAAAGCTACTTGAAGGCAAGACTTTTCACTGATTTTTTTTCAAAAGCGTCTGCATTATTAGCTCACCTGGCACGAAGTGCCAAGTGAGCTTATGCTGTGGCGCGGCGTCTAGCGTCAACATTTTACTTTAAATGACTTATTGTGTGATGATATTTGGCCAGAAGCAAACTGAGAGAAAGGCTACCAAGTTTAATGACCTTCACTTATATTCAAGATCACAGGGGTCGATTGTCTTAAAAAAGACTTTTAAACAACTTCTTCTCAATAACCAAAATGCCCAGGGTGATGATATTTGGCCAGAAGCGTGCTGAGATGAAGGGCTGCAAAGTTTGTTCAAACAATGACCTTCTCCCATCTCCAAGGTCACAGGGTCAAATATTTTAAAATCCTTTAACGACTTGTTCTGAAGAACCAAGAGACCTAGGGTGATGATATTTGGCCAGAAGCAAACTGAGAGAAAGGCTACCAAGTGTAATCACCTTCACTTATAGTGAAGAGCACAGGGGTCGATTGTCTTAAAAAAGACTTTTAAACAACTTCTTCTCAATAACCAAAATGCCCAGGGTGATGATATTCGGCCAGAAGCGTGCTGAGATGAAGGGCTGCAAAGTTTGTTCAAATGAATGACCTTCATCCATTTTCAAGGTCCCAGGGGTCAAATATGTTAAAAACCTTTAAACAACGTCTTCTGAATACCCAAGAGGGAAAGGATGATGTTATTTGGGTCGAGACATACCAAAGTCTTTAAAAATGGCAGTTTCTACTCCTGCTTAACGCTCAGCAAATTAGGAGTGGGACGAGTGGTTCGCCCGTTGTCAGTATAATGTGACCGGGTGGGGCGTCCTGCTGGGTGTCTTCGGCAGTATGTTTCAGTGAGGTAGCACTATAAAGTCGGCATCAGTTCCGCGCTATTACAAGAAGACAAAACACGAAAATATCGCAGCCTCCCAAAATACACACACATACACTACACGCATGCATCTTGCACCCAGGGGAGGCCGTCCTTAAATGACCTTAGCTGTTAATAGGACGTTTAACAAAATCAAACAAACAAACAAACAAACAAGCCAGTAACATGCTAGGATGAAAGGCTACCAAGTTTGTTCAAACGGATGACCTTCATCTATTTTCAAGGTCACCGGGTTCAAACATGCTAAGAACCTTTAAACAACTTCTTCTCAATAACCAAAAGGCCTTGGATGATGATATTTGGCAAGTAACATGCTGGGATGAAGGGCTACCAAAGTTTTTTCAAACAAATGACCTTCGCCCATTTTCAAGGTTGCAGGGGTCAAATATGTTTAAAACCTTTGTCGTAGCAAGGTGTGACATATGTGCTGACAATACTTCTCGTGAAGCAGGTATCTCCTTTCTCACTGTAGTAGCGTCGCGCTGATCGATTTTACTTTACCTGGATAAACCTTTCTCAAAACCTGGTTGATAAGCTTGTTGAGGTTCGAGTGTGTCAATGGTGATGGAGAATGCCCTGTCACCGGATATGAATAAAACATTGTTTCCGTTGGGTTTGATGTAGTTTGTTTCTTATTACTTTGTATGCTCGTAGATAACCCGCCAGGGGTTCGGGCAGACCCAGTGTCGCGGCACCATACGCGCTGTTCTTGTGTTGTTTGACCTAAAAAAATTAAATATGTGAAAAAATCACTGGTATTGAACAGCCATGCGGATATTAATAAATAATGTATGATTGTGCTGCATAGATTAATTCAAATATGGTATATTTCTTCCCATAATTGCTAACCCTAACTCTTACCTGCAGAACAGCTCCACCATCTTTAACACGTGCATTGGCAAGGACTTCGTCCGTTATACCTAAGATGAACATATCGCTGCCTCTCAAAATACACACACATACACTACACGCATGCATCTTGCACACAGGGGAGGCCGTCCTTAAATGACCTTAGCTGTTAATAGGACGTTAAACAAAATCAAACAAACAACCTCAGATGGCACCCGACCGTTGCCCGTTTGTCAGTATGATGCGGAAGATTAGGTATCCTAGCATCCTGTTATATTGCTTTGGACTGTTTATGTGTGATCGGAAAATCTTCAAATTCGTTTTCGATGTCTCTCACGTAAGCGGAAGTTAAAAAGTCTCTCACTTCTGCTGGGGTTGGCATTCTATTTATGTCGTCTGTTTCAACTGTAGTTCGTCTTTCTCCAGCCTTCCATTTCAGTCTGCTCTGTACTGTCTCTAGTGGTGACTCGCTTGGCAGAATATTGAGGATAACAACACACAACCGTTCATTTTCGTGATCTTCACTTTTATTCCCTTCCATATTAACAATGTCAATAATTGAAACTATACTCTTTTAGCTGTTAGCAATCAATACCAGATCACAACATAATGGCCAATATTGCATTGATACATATAGTGACCGTTTACTCCCAATTAGTGTAATGAAAAGTTTGTAAACTTTCTATTTCGGACACAAATATACACTTCGCACATCTCAAATCAATATAATTGACAGCATACAAACAGAATACTCCTCAGAAACATATGAAGGCAATATAATATTAAGCAGACTGGTTTGCATGACCATATACTGTCAACTTAACTACCATCTAACCATCATTATTAAATAGTATACAAAATGATGAAGCATGAGAAAATCATATTGAACCATACACACATCATTCATCCAATTTGTTTGATATCCAATAAAAAAAAAATTCACAATCTCGCAACTATCTAGTGTCAAAACAATTTGTCAAAATACTTCAACTCATTATGAAACAAAATGTGGCATGCTTATCTGGGAACCTGAGAGTAGCTTAAGTGGCTCCTTATCTACATAGGTTGTCACTCTTGACTTTGCAATGGTTAGGTCGTCCGTCGGGGTGTAGTGTTTCCTTATGAGAATACTACGTGACTGCTTAAATAGCTTTTTACCGTTCCCACTTGGAACTTTTCTAGGGCTTTTGGAACCCACTCATCAATTATGAAGTCAATATCCAAGATCTTTGTGACACTCCTCTCCGTGATCTGGCCCTCATCGTCATCTTCTTTTTCCTCACTAGGAGGTGCCGCCATGTCCTCTTCCTCCTCAGATTTGGGGGGACCAACACTCCTCTCCGTGATCTGGCCCTCGTCATCGACGATGGTCTCTTCCTCATCATCGCCTTTCATCTGGCAGTCCTGAAAAAAATGTGTAAATCAGAAATACATAAGATACACCTGGCCTCCGTAATTCATACATAACTTAATCAGTATCAACTTATACAACACTAGAGCATCCAAATTCCCTTCCCCTGTCTAAACTGATCTGGCCCTCATCGTCATCTTCTTTTTCCTCACTAGGAGGTGCCGCCATGTCCTCTCCCTCTTCAGATTTGAGAACAACAGGTTTCTTTTTTTTACCCATTGCTGTTCCTGAGACTTGAAGATACCACTGTTCGTTGAATTAAAAATCAGTTTTGAGTTGGTCCTGATTTAAGTAGTTCTAGAATTTCTAAATCTGGTCTGTCCCGGCATGGATTATCTAAGAATGTTTGCGCTACAGCTTTAAGACCACCTCGGTTATCGATGTTTGTGTACATGCTTTCTACATCTAAACTAATAAGGAGACTATTTTGAGGGATAACCAAATGGCTTAATTTGTTGATGAAATTAAAAATATCTCTGATATACGCTGGATGTTTCATTGAGAGCGGATCTAAGAAATGGTCAATGTATTCTGAAATTCTATATGATTCAATCTCTACATCGGATATGATAGGCCNGGGGGGGGAGGGGGGCATTGAGAATGTTTAGACCATGTTTCGGGTGGTTTATGGATTTTTGGTAGGATGTAGACATGTCTGGGTTAAGGATTATCTTTTGGCCTAAGGTATTCTATTTTAGAATTTGTTTTGTTCTAATATCTTAAAGGTTTTAAGTAACTCTATGCTTGTTTTGGGGTAGATAGGAGTCTCTAATTTCTTATAATGTTTGAGGTTATTTAGTTGCCTTTCAACTTTTTCAAAAATAATCGGATCTGTCCATGATAACAGTTGATGATATCTTGGATTCATATTCTCTACAAAAGAAACAGCTGGAGAGAATATGTATCCAAGATATCATCAAACACGTCCTCAAAAAAAGTATGGGATATGATTCGGAAAATAAGTGGGAAAAAGAAAAAGGCAACATCCTCCCACCTCATTAATAAAAACATTTTTTTTTCGTCTATGACTGAAATTGCTGATGCATTTACANTCATCAAACAAAGAAAGTTATAATGAACAATTTACCCTACCAGAACTTGTTGATTCGCTTAGAAAATCACAGGACACTGCTTCAGGTCCTGATGATATTCCATATCAATTTCTAAAGCACTTACCGGACTCTTCACTAACATGCCTTCTTTACATATTCAACCAAGTTTACGCTTCCGGAAAGATTCCCGATTCGTGGAAGAACTCCACAATTATACCTATCCCAAAACCGGGAAAGGATGCTACTGACCCAAACAACTATCGTCCTATCTCTCTGACTAGTTGTGTATGTAAAACTTTAGAACGAATGATAAACACTAGACTGGTTTGGTTTCTTGAGGCCAACGATATAATATCCCCTCTTCAAAGTGGCTTTAGAAATAGAAGAGGGACAAATGACCATCTCATCAGATTAGAGACGTTCATTCGAGAGGCTTTCGCCAAGAAAGAACACCTTGTCGCTGTGTTCTTCGATCTTGAGAAGGCCTATGATACTACATGGCAGTATGGCATCATGAAAGATCTTCACGACCTTGGCGTACGTGGAAACCTTCCCAATTTTATATCTAATTACCTATCAGATAGACACTTCAAAGTCCGTGTTGGTTCAACTTTTTCTGAAACGTCTAAACAGGAAATGGGAGTCCCACAGTCAAACACAGTTTGGTCTTAAAATCAATGATATAGTCAAATGTCTTGGTCAATCAACAGAAGGGTCGTTATTTGTGGATGACTTCTTGATCTGTTACAGATCGAAGAACATGCACACGATAGAACGACAACTTCAACAGAGTTTAAACAAACTACAAAATTGGGCAGACGAAAACGGCTTCAAATTCTCTAAATCTAAAACTGTGTGCATGCATTTCTGTCAAAAACGAAAAGCACACAATGACCCAAATCTAACACTCGATGGCACTAGAATTCCTGTTGTTGAACAGACTAAATTTCTCGGCCTCATTTTTGATTCATACCACATATAAAGTATCTGAAGGATAAGTGTTCCAAGGCGTTTAACATTATACAAGTACTTTTCATACTGATTGGGGAGCGGACCGTGGAATGCTTTTGCGCCTATACAGATCACTTATTCGAACAAAACTGGATTATGGTTCTATTGTATACGGGTCGGCACGCAGTTCGTACCTTCAGATGCTAGACCCAATCCATAACCAAGGCTACGTCTAGCCCTTGGAGCTTTACGAACAACACCTGTAAAAAGCCTGTACGTGGAAGCAAATGAACCATCCCTTTATGACAGAAGAAAAAACTTTCATTACAACTTGCAGCTCAATTAAAAACAAACCCTAAAAATCCTGCTTTCGACCAAGTATTCAACCCCAAATACCAAAACATATTTACGCAAAACCAAAAACTTCTGCCAACATTTGGTATCCGAATTTCGAATTTTCTGCAAGAAAAATTGACGGACATAGCTGAATTTAACATATCTGATGTTCCTCCGTGGACCATTCAAACCCCTGATTTTAACTTTACATTACATGAGCGAGGGAAATCAAGTGTTATGCCCGAAGAACACAAATCCTCCTTTCGGGAATGCATTTCGAATTACCCTTCTCATACACAACTTTACACGGATGGCTCCAAAGAAGGTGAGAAAGTGGCAGCAGCCTGCTGTACTGCTTATACTTGCACTTTAGTCCGACTACCAGACGGCGCCTCCTTCTTTTCTGCGGAAGCATGCGCCATTGGTTTGGCCCTCAAACATATCGATGAACACTGCATTAAAAACGCTATTTGTTCAGACTCTCCATCTGTCCTACAGAGTCTACAGTTACGAGATCCTAAAAACACACTCGTACAAAACCTTGCTCTTCGAATATCTCGTATCTTAAAAAAGTCTAAAATAACTTTACTATGGATTCCGAGCCATGTTGGAATTAAAGGCAACGAATTTGCTGACAGGGAAGCAAAAAATCCATTGAATCTCGAACAAACAAATATCAAACTACCATACACAGATTTTAAACCTACTATTCGTACAGCCATGAATGGCAGCAACGCTGGTCTTTCGAAACCACCAACAAACTTTTTAAGATACAACCGAAACTTAAAACATCTTTTCCCAGTCGGAAAGATCATAGAGAGGAAGTTGTCCTTGCTCGGCTCCGCACTGGGCACACATATCCTACTCATTCGTACCTTTTAAAACGAGAAGATATACCTTCATGCCACGCATGTGACACTCCATTTAAAGTGGAACATTTTTAGGTCACCTAAGCTTTGCTCAAGTGACCTATTCTAATCGCTTTCCGTCCGTCGTGCGTAAACTTTTTACATTTTCAACGTCTTCTCAAGAACCAGTGGATGGATTTTTTTCAAACTTGGTGAGAGAATCATCTTTGGTGAATGCGAGTATTACTTTGGAAAATTGGGATTCCTGCCCCATCCCCAGGAGCTAGGGCCGGGCCCCAAAGGCAACATTTACCAATATTTTCAAATTCTTATCCTTTGATGACATGACAAGTATTGTATTTCACTTAGTTTACATGCTGATTTCCACATCACATCTAAACAATAAAATAAAGCTACCAGTACCTATGATATAACTCAGGTGACCGCTAAGGCCCTTGGGGCTCTTGTTTATAAACAATAGAATGTTCCGATTTTAAACACATTCGTGATAACTACTTCCGAGTCCCGGATATGAAAACACTTTTCAGTTCCGTGGATTCGAAGGCATTATTTAACTATTTGAAAGACATCGGTCTATTTTATAGACTCTGATGTCTTTTAACCCACCTTACCATTTCTGACGTTATATATATATCGCATATTCCATATCATCTATTCGTTATCTCTTATTATTTTAACCCCCTTTTTAGCTCACCTGGCATGAAGTGCCAAGTGAGCTTATGCCGTGGCGCGGCGTCCGTCGTCCGTCCGTCCGTCCGTCGTCCGGCGGCAATATTTTACTTTAAACGACTTCTTAATAACCGAAAGGCCTAGGGTGTCGATATTTGGCCAGAAGCAAACTATGATGAAGGGCTACAAAGTTTGTTAAAATTAATGACCTTCACCTATTTTCAAGGTCACAGGGGTCGAATATGTCACAAACTTTAAACATCTTCTTCTCAATAACCAAAATGCCCAAGGAGATGATATTTGGCCAGTAGCATGCTTGGGTGAAGGGCTAACAAGTTTGTTCAAATGAATGACCTTCAATTATATTCAAGGTCACAGGTGTCAATTGTATTAAAAAAAACTTTAAACAACTTCTTCTGAATAACCAAAATGCTCAGGGTGATGATATTTGACCAGTAGTATGCTGAGATGAAGGGCTACAAAGTTTGTTTAAATGAATGACCTTCACCCATATTCAAAGTCACAGGGGTCAAATATGTTAAAGACTTTGAACAACTTCTTCTGAATAACCAAAATGCACAGGGTGATGATATTTGGCCAGTAGCATGCCGAGATGAAGGGCTACAAAGTTTGTTCAAATGCATGACCTTCACCCATATTCAAGGTCACAGGGGTCAATTATGTGAAGTACATTCAACAACAACTTCTTCTGAATAACCAAAATGCACAGGGTGATGATATTTGGCCAGTAGCATGCTGAGATGAAGGGCTACAAAGTTTGTTCAAATGCATGACCTTCACCCATATTCAAGGTCACAGGGGTCAAATATGTTAAAAACTTTAAACAACTTCTTCTGAACAACCATACTGCCCAGGGTGATGATATTTAGTCAGTAGCATACTAGTATCAAGGGCTACCAAGTTTGTTTAAATGTATGACCTTGAATCATATTCAAGGTCACAAGGAGCAAATATGTTCAAAATATTTCAACAACTTGTTCTGAATAACCAAAAGGCTGAGGATTTTAATCATAAATACTGATATTTTGCCTGTAGCGGTATTTTAGATCACTTTTAAGGTTACAAGTGTGAGTTTTATACCAGGTGAGCGATGCAGGCCCATTGGGCCTCTTGTTTATTTCTTATTTCTTATTATCTACACATACAATGCGAATGCTTTTAAAATGAACCATTTTATCTGATTTTATCTTCGCTACTCACATGTTTGTTAAAAAAATAAAATGAAAAAATCACCATGGCCCTAAATGACCACAGCCGTCGATGGACCGTTAAACATAAACAAACAAACAAACAGTTGAAGAGCCTTTGTCGGCTTTTTTTATTATAATTGAATTGTCTTTTTTGAGTGAATTAATTGCTTCAATTTCTGCTTTGGTCAAATTGTTTGGTTCTTTTTTTATTTGGATTTTGGAAATATCTTTCAATATATTTTTGACCGAATTTTGAATGCTTGGAGGAATGGCTGATTCTGGTGGTTTTTAGTTGCTTTTACTTTTTTTTGCCTGATGATTTTGAGATTTATTATGGAAAAAATAAGTGATTTTGATTTTTCGGCTTAAGTCAGAAGCAGATTGAAGGAAATCTGATTTAGGAATATGTTTAGGAGTTGGCATAAATTTGAGACCCTTATCTAGCAGTTTGGATTCAGGTTTGGATAGATTCCTAGAGCTTAGGTTTATGGTATTGGACGGGTGGTCCTGATCTATCCCTTTAGGATCTAAACAAAAAAAAGACTTCCTTTCTTTCGCCTTAGAAACCCAAAGTAGGACTAATTCATTGGCCATAGACTCTGACCAATGAATGCCGTCCGCTGTAAACAACCTGAACCCCCCTCGGATACAACTGTTCAAGAATGAAAAGGCCGTGTTTTTGGATTGAGCTCTTGATTAAATTTCTGTAAAAGTGCAGCTTTTCCCGGTTTTTGGTTGGCCAAGGTTTCCGAAATCGGCACGATAGTGAAAAAGTATCGTGCTAACGGGAGATGATTGTGTAGAACCTCACGGAGGAGGAATAGATCCCTGAACACGTCATTTGTGTTCCTGGCTAACCTATCATTTACACCAATGTTAAGAATGATATGTTTTGGAAGATCCGGGTGCTCATAAATAAGAATAATTTCAATCAAATGCCTAATTTTGGCCCACGGAAAAGATTCGATTTGGACGTTTGTATCTGGACCACGGGAGAGGTTAGAGCCCCCAATCTCCAGAATCGGCTTTTTAATGGCGGGGAGACGCCAGGCCGATTTGTTAGAGGTGCTGGTGACGATTTAAGATACCGGATGAACCCGTACCATTTACCGTCTTGGTGACTTGTGTATAGGATTGTGGAGGAGACTGAGTGGGGGTGAGAGGAGGCGGTGGTGCGAAGGTGTGTTTAGTCTTTTTAGTAGAGACAGGGCGGACAAAGAGGTGTTTGTAGAGTTTAAAGGGAGTGCCAGGAGGTGATTGAGAAGTGGGCTAAGAGGCTCGCTTACGCTTAGAGGGTGTAGATTGGGTGTTAGTAGGAGAGAGGGTGCGGAAGCGGTTAGAGGTGAATACAGGAGCTGGGTGAGGTTTAGTTATGCGGTTAGACCGACTACGGGTTAGAGGAGTAGAGAAGGGGTGCTCGGGGGAAGGGTTAAGGGGAGTAGGCGAAGTAGAGCGAGAGGGTGTAGAGGGATGGTTAGGGTAAGGCGGTTGAAAGAATAGTTTAGAGCGGGTTGGGGGCGTGAGCGGTGAGAGGATGCGACTGGTTCAGAGACAGACTGGTAAAAACTAGGTATGATGTTTTTGAATGCCGTGACCGTACTTCCATGGAGTTTGTTTGAAGTTTTTAGACACCCATTCTAAAGCAGTGGCCGAAAATGAGTTGACGCTTGATTTGAGGAAATTGTGGGCTGTGATAATGCCTAACGTTTCCGAAATTTTAGTGCGGTAGTGTTGAACTAAGATTGTGGCTGTGGATCGAGCCCAATTCTTATGTATTTTGAAAAGTTGATCAAACACGACCTGGTTAGGTTGAGCAGGTTTAACGAATTTTTTCGTAGGTTAAAAATCTGTCTCTGAAACCCCTTGGAAGGGGTGCCTCCATCGACTTGCACCTCTAAAACTGAGATATAATGTAGAGCCTGAATGATATGGTAAAAAAGCCGAATGAACCTGGCGTTTGAATTTTGGGGGTTTTGGTTTTTCTTTTTTTATAAACGCCATGATATGTCTTAAAGGTGCAGACTGATAAAACGGGGTTGGAGAAGAAGAGGAAGAAAAATACTTAGCACTAAAATGTTAAAAAATGGACAAAAGACTAGGGTTTTTTAATCTAAAAAAATATGTAATTATTTTGGGGCTAGAAAAAAATGTTATTGTAGCTCTTGAAAAAGCACTAATAAACAAATGGAAATAGTTTTGCGAAAAAAGCAAAAAAAGTTTTTGGAAAAGATTTAATTTTAAACGAAAATTTGGTTTTCAAAAATGAGTAGGGTAACGAAAAAAAAAACGTGGAAAGAAAGTATTAATAAGTAAGCATATATATTAAAAACAAATAGTCAATACAAAAAAGCGGAAGAAACTAATCACAAAATAATACAATAAAAAAAACCTGAAACAAGAAGGTATCGATTAGAACAATATACAAATAAACATACTTGATATAGTGAACAAAGGATATAGGTATTGGAAGGTGCCGTCTGTTGCCACTACTAGTTTTGACTTCGAGAGTCTTCTTCAGATGGTGGTTGAAGGTGTTTTTTTTGGCGATTAGGGCATAGCCCATCTTCACCAGTCGCTGCATCTGTGTTTATTGTTCCTCACTAATGTTTTTGTTTCGTGGGAGGGCGATCGAAAGGGGCCAAGAAGGCTTATAATAGTAGTAAGTTATAAAAATGATTCGATAGTATTTCAAGAAAAAAATTCTGAAAAAATAAATTATTTCTTTTTTTGTATTATTTGAAAGTGCAATTATTGTGTATTTCAATGTCCTAAATAGGGAGGTATATGTTGTGTTTGTTATGTACCCCGGGTCTCAGACAACCAGTTACACCTAGCAGTAGAGAAACGTTTCTGCTTCCGTGAGGTACAGTGCATTGTTTCTTTTACCGGGCTTGGCCGGAGGCTGAGATTATCCGGGGGGTCCCTACGGTGTATGCCGAGTTTTTACTTTTATTCTAGTGGGTGTGCGTTTTTATAGTAAATAAAGAATGCTATTACTGCTAGATAAATATATGATTAAAGAAAAAAGTAAAAATTGGCAGTTAGCAAAAAAGATAGAAAAAAAAGAGTTTCATAACTGGTTGTATATATATTTATAAATAGGAGGTATATATTAGTAATATTTTGCCGTCAAAATTATTATTTAAACATACTTATAGGGGATAAGTAAGGTCTGAGGGTACCATTATGTTTGTAATTTACGTAATTAATTACGTACAATATTTGAGTAATTTAAAAAAGTTAAAAGGTTAAAAGATGATATTTGTAGACAATGTCCCATATATATAATTTCTGCTAGCTGGGCGAGCCCTGTTCTCTAGCATTAATATCTGATTTATAGATTATTTCCTGGATCTGTCAGTGTGTCGACAGAGAAAATTCTATTACTTTAATTGAAAGATGAGATAAAAGGTGCTTCGATGGGTGATGATGGGGGATGAAGTAGTATCACGATAGTGATTTAAAAAACGAGAAATGATTTATGTAGATGCAAAAAAAAGAAAGAGATCAGTTGTGATCATTACAGAGTTATATTACTTTACAGTACAGTAAAGGTTTATATAACTGTTCCCCTGCCACGGGAGCAGTTACCATGTATATGTGTTTTACATTATTAAAGGGACATTACGTGAAAAGGCGGGGTTTTTTAATGAATGTATGTATTGTATGCACTTCCACTTATGTTACCACGCTATCCCCATATTCATAGTCCGTTCCAAATGTCCAGTTTGACCACTTGAATTGTTCGGGAAAGCCCTGCTAAAAATAGCGCCAATAACGTCACCTGACTAAGCAGTAAACACAAGTGGTGCGAGCGAGATGAAACGGTTTCAAAAGAGGCCCCCAGAGAGGGACCGTCAGGTAATGCAACTTCTTGCCGCACTATGAAACCAAGTTATATGATTTCTAAGTCCGTATTCAAACTTATTGAACAGTAATTATTCATCATTAGAAGTAAATTGCACACTTGCCAATATTCAGAATTTAAATTTATTTAGCCTTAAACATAAATGTGTTGCCAATAAAATTAAACAAGGGATGGGGCACAAGTTTTTAGCTAAGGCGTTAGCCGCCAGCTATTGGTATTACTTTAGTTAATGAGCTCAAGATATTCATAAATGTCGATTTCACACAGACGGCCTCTAGCGGTACCCAATGGTACCAAATTGAATCATATACCGGACCTACTGTCTTTATTATGCGTAACTTTGGACTCAAATGCACTTGAATGGCTTGTAAATATCATTCCTTTCCTTTGTAGAACATATGATCTTATCACAACGTCGTATTCTTATTGAAAATGCACCCTGTTTATCTCAATCGGGAACTGCTACTTGACTGTAGGTCATGCATGCTACACGCAACTTCCGGTAAAAATACTTCAGTTAATGAGCTCAGATATATTCATAAACGAGACATAACGTCACCTACCAGTAATACTAAACAAACAAGTTCACTCACACGTCTTTGGATATAATCTTATTCTTAGTTAGAACTAAGTATCCTTCTAAAACTTCGTATTTACTCTTGGAACTGTCGCTGGATTAACCCTTTACACGGAAATATTGTCCTGTGATTGGCTAAAATCGTTGACATTTACGTCCCTGTTTACATTTATATATTGCGTGGTCAGAGCTATGAAGCAGTCCTGTTCCAACTAACTGAGGAAAATCAAAAGTGCTAATCAGTAATAGTATATATGATTCACGCTTCGTATGATAATAATGTTATCAAAATATTGCATATTCGTTCATCGTTGAAATGACAAATCCTTACTAAAAACTCTAAAAACAGAAACGACGGCCATGTTAGATCACGCGTGATGTTATCTGTTTCCTTATATGGCCTTCACGGCCAAATAATGACACCCATATTTAGACGTCTGACCTATATCGGAAAGATAGTCGAAGTTTCCAACATGGCAGTCAATTAAGATTTCGCTTGCACTTGTTACGTAAACTTGATAATTTAACGACATATAAGGCAGAGTATAACTTACAATTATGTAGGAGATAAACATAAAAAGTTCATATTACAAACCTATTAATGGATACGGATCCTGTCGATGAATTCTAAAATCGCCTCCTTGTGATTCACACCAGGCTTGCTTAACTAAAATGGGATCGCCCGGCCGGGGCAGATGAGACCGGGAATCATATTAGTACTAGCCCCTGTCCTTCTCTAGTTCCATATTGGTATTCTAACCTGAAGGCTTTTTTTTTTACCTTCGCAGTATTATCATTTTGTTCTCTTTTCATCATAAGATATGCTATTGCATTTTTATATCGCCTTCTCGCTAATTACAGCTCAGCCAGAAACGAAAAATATGCGCCGATAGGCCTACATTTTGTATGTCTGTTGGTGTGATTTGTGTATTTCGTTTATTGAAGTATTACCATATAACAGGACTCTTTTATTTCAATATACACAAAAACAACAACACCTTCGGAATGATTTCAGATATATACTACGGGAAAACACGAGTGAACTCCCTTACATTTAGACATGCGCACATCCTACTTTCGTTTTGTGTAGGCCTAGACATCATTGGCAACGCGAAGCGGAAAAGACGAAAATGCAGGCGAGTGTTGACTTTATGTTAGGCATGTTGTTTAAGCAGCATTGACAATGAACAATATACATACACTTCTGCAACGTTTACCTACTACTGATTCATAAATATCCCAATTTCGGTGACTTGTGGCCAAGCATGCGGCCAAAGCCGCAGAGAATGGCGCATGTTGTCAGCGGCGATGAAAAAAAGGAAGGTGCTTCTACGGTATGTATAGCAGTAATTATGCAAAAACAAACAAAATAAATGATCTTTTTACTCTAGTGAATTACAGCGTCACAAGGAACGTCTTTCTCCAGACGTGTTGCAAAATTTTCGAACTGCTAAGTTGCAAACTGATTTCACTTAAGCGTTGTTTGTGAGGATATTTGGCCTTACATTTCTTCTCATTCTGTTAGAAAAACATGTTATAAGCATTGTATTATTAGATTCATTGTGGTGTTGGCTGTTATTGAAGTTTCAATTGTTATACTACTTGATGTTTTGGAAACTTAAAAAGGATAGTAGTTCTAAATATTATGAAATGACAGAAACATTAGGCCAAACAAATAACATGTGTTTCTACTATCAGAAAAAAATAGTGTAGGTATGTATTAGCTAGGCATTTTATTGTTAATTTGAAAAAATATCTTTACTGCGCTTATATAGAGCAGGAGTTCTGACTTTAACAGTGCATATAAAAACTAAAGGGTATTGTAGGAACACAAATCTGAGATAAGTTTGGTTAACCACACTGGTGTCGAACACACCAATAAGTATTGTGTGTATAATATATCATA
The DNA here is from genome assembly GCF_002113885.1 of Mizuhopecten yessoensis. Lineage (NCBI taxonomy): Eukaryota > Metazoa > Mollusca > Bivalvia > Pectinida > Pectinidae > Mizuhopecten > Mizuhopecten yessoensis. The sequence continues at coordinate 777,425 of NW_018408905.1, read as the reverse complement.
GTTTATACACATCATATTACTATTAGTGTGTCCAGCATCGGTGGGGTTAGCATTAACACAATATTTGTTTTAAACTTTTAATTGGCCTTATTTAATGATCATTAATAGGTCAGACAGGGTACGGTTTCCAATTCGGAAACTAGACCTATTAAAACAGTTATCATTTGTAATTTAGAGATTAAATATTTCTAAGCAGAAAAAAATGAAATATAAATATTTTTCAACCTTTTCTGAGTTGTACAATTTTAGAGTATCTTCCGTCTGAAATCTGAACATAACTTGTTTTATGACAAAATGTGTAAAACAATTCCTCATAATGGGGTAAAGTTTTTCTTTATATAGTCCCAAAAACTACAGATACAATCCTTGAGCACTTACAAGATACAAAAATATATATTTTACGTCCATTTTGCAAAACATACAACATAAGCTACAAAGAGCTTGTATTAAGACAAAACATGAGCATAATAACAGAGACCAAAATATTACAACATGGAAAAATAAAATAAAAACATATATGTACATGTACTATACTGTAAGCACAGAAAAAGAGTTTATCACTTAGAAAGCACTTAATGGGCACATTGCACACGGTAAACACATCAGCACATGGTAATTTAAGCACATTTAGAACATTTGCATACAGCACATAAAAAACAAAACCATAACACGGAAAGCTTATTAGCACATAGTAGGCACATTTGCACACTGTAAGCAAAATAAAGGATTGCAATGGACATCTCCATGTTTCCTGGTTAATTTCTTCTTTCTGTAAACAACCAGGGGAGAGTGATGTTCTGCTTCATCTTTTGTATTAATGAAAACCGTGAATATCTAAGTGCGTGTGTTTAAACTAATTTTGTTTTGTTTTTACTGGTACCTTTTTATGTACACATGTTTTACCACCTAAGGAATTAGATGTCTTAAGCCCCCGTGAGATGTGCTGTTATAAGTTGAATTTAATGTACATTTTGTTTATATTTAGTTCTGCTACCAAAGAAATTGACTTATTGAAATGTTTGTGAAACATTTTAATGAACTCCTCAGCTTTAATGCCTTATTTCTCACTATACAAGCTCATATTGCTATGCCTCCTATTTGTTTGAATATCATCTCTAAACATTATTGCTGGTGCAGAAATTATATGGTAACTATGTTCTGTTTTAGGGTGGAAAAGCAATCAATATTACAACAGACAGGGATGGTTATTGATGGGAGAAAGGAGGATGAGAAATAGGAACTGTACCAACTCTCTCATACCTTTGAAGACTTCATGAACTTTTTCAAAAGGCTGCAAGAACTATACCAACAGTGACATGACATTTTGAAGTCTGTTCAGTTACTCTATAGAGGAGGAACTAACTAAATCATTTTCTCTCAGACACATGAAAGCCGAGTCCACAGATCCTTCCATCAGCGAATAGTTCAAATGTAGTTCAAATGCTTTCCTCGCAAACTTTTCCTTAATGGAGAAGTCAGTGATCTTTACTTGGAACAGATTGAATCTGTGAATATTGATGCTGAAAGCCTGATGAATGTGATTGAACAGCCCCTACTTGATGCTGAAACCCTGATGAATGTGATTGAACACCC
>NW_018408905.1:773941-775590 GCF_002113885.1 Mizuhopecten yessoensis | reverse complement strand
TTAAGCAGTAAAAGAAATGTAAGATCCCTGGTATACATTGTACTTTTAACAATGCTTATGATCAATATCAATAAAATCAAATAAAAGTTATAATATGTAACTTGATTTTGATATTAAATCTTGTGTGATATATGAGACGGATTGCACACAAGATTGTATCAATGTCAATGAAAGCAATTATTTCTTAAGTTTTCAACCATATTTCTTGAAACTTCATTTCTAAATTTCATACATCAATTGTTCAATACAGTTTTAAGGTTAAGTTCATTCAGTCAAGGTGAAGGCTACAGCTTCACAACCTGTTCATGTACATGTGACAGAGAAATTGTCAGTGCATTCCTAACTAAGTATTCAAACCAAATTTTATAAACCTTGCTCCATCATTCTCAACATTAAATCATGCACTACCTGTTTGCATATACACAAGCAACCTCACCTTTCAATAAGTCCTGTTGTCAACATTTGATGCACAATGCTATCAGTTCTGAAACCAACAATAATGACAACTGTAAAAAACATAGAATGTGTTCTAGCTGGTACATTTTCAGTACTCTTTTAAAATGTATTTGAAATTAATATGTGCATCTTATTTCAAATGCTAGCCTATGAAGATGATAAAGCTGAACATATGCTATAAAGTTGTTGTTTTCTTTGTGAAGAATTTATACAATGGAAATAGAGGGAAAATAATGTAACTCTCCTAATTATGTGTGTGTGTGTGAGTATGTATGTTTATATTTTGTTTATCTTATTCAATATTGAAACATACAACAATGTATCATATTGAATTAGAGTGCTTTTATCTTATTTGTTCCTGGGAACCCAGATTCAAAATAGTTCCATTTTTCATAAGAAGAGACCTTTTCACTGCAGTGAATATAAAAAACACTATATTTAAAAGTTTTTCAAAATTATTGAGAGACTTGTAAATTTATGGGTAGCAGTAATCCACTTGCTTATCCACAATTTAGTTTCAGCAAGTAAACATCCTTATAAATATTGTTCTGTAACAATATACACTGACTGACGAAAATTGAAACTTGAACCAAAATTCACACGTATTAAAAAGCATGCCAACCCTGGTCGATGTGCACACTTTACAAGATAACTTGCTTGAATATATATTGATCAATATACAAACTTAGACGATAAGTTCAAAGTTGAGTGAAATCCATGCCTAATTAATTAGCATACTGTACTCTGATTGGTCAATGGTTTTATGCCAAGTAACTTTGTTAGATAAGGCAAGGGTTGATATCTTATTCAACAACAAAGGCAAAGTTCAAAGATGTTCACAATCTGTGCATAATCTATTCAATGGTTTAAAATAATCAGGTATTGGTCAAAGGGGTAAATGCCAGTTTCAGTTTTTAATGTTCTATGAAATACATTGTATGGACAAAGGGAAGCAATTCCAAATTCCTATGCAAATTAATTATCCAAAGGTTTAAAATGATATATTCTAGAGGAAACTTGGTACCACTCTTCTGACAAACCTATAAAGATATACTGTACACACAAGAAGAATAACTTCACAGTGGTACACTTTTACATAAAACTTTGATTCATAACAAATTAACAGTAAATCCTTCTGTACAATATGATGGGAACTTCGTCTTTATTTTGTTCTCCATTCCAAAAATAATATA
>NW_018408905.1:743538-773758 GCF_002113885.1 Mizuhopecten yessoensis | reverse complement strand
GGCAGTTATTTTCTCCTTTGAATACTGCCCACCTGCAATAATGATTCCGTAACGTACTCCTTGTGCTATCTTTTGACCATTTGGCAACTTTTCGTTTCGTAGCTGACACGGTACAACACTTTTCTTTCGCTTACTTCACACGGCCAGTCATTTTGTTTACAAAGAAATGGTGTGCTATGCGCATGCGCTAGTAGAGGGAAATCCCTGAACAAAACGTTGGTCAGACAGGTAGAAATACCGATGATTTTCGTAGATTTAATCATTTTGATGAATCTATTTCAGCCAAATCCGATCGTTATTTTCCATAAGGAGTCTCACTTGATATGTTTATGTAGTATTTGAAAAAAAAGACAAAAAATAAAATTACTTCACCGTTATGCCCCTTTAAAGAAAAAAGAATTCCTTATACCGAAGGGTTTGAGGTATAAAAATTACCAGGCGGTTAATACCCTTTAGTGTCCTGGCCGGTACTTTTAACGAGATATTAAACTGTCTCGTTCCATTTCCAGATTTGTGGGAGAGTTTATTTCAAAAATTGAAAAAGTATGTTTATTGTAACCAAAGAAATTTGTTATGTTTCTTGGTCAAAAAGGTTTAAAAACAAAAATTACAAACTGATTCAAGGAGTGTTAATGTTATAAAGAAAATATTCCTTGAACGTATAGTGTGAGTATTTTCTTATGAAAAATTTACTGATCCATAGTATATTGTTAGTAATACTAGGCCCCGAAAAAATAGACGGAAATTCTTTAACACTACAACAACCCTTTTCCAGACATGAATGTAGTAGGTGACTTATAGTATGGGTAAAACATACAAAGTGGTTTGTATATATAATAATAATAATAATAATAAAAAGTACTGTTTTATGTAGGATCTAAAGTTATTATAGTATACAAATATATATATAGTTGGGCTGCTATTGTACTCTGGTCCCACTATTTGTATAGCTAACCTAGTGGGATCGAAAGTTTTGCATTGTAACCCACTCGAACCTCAGCGGAATTTGAAAACACCCCCGACTTTCCGACCTTAGGTTTCAGATGGCAGGTGAAGAACCTAATATAGCCCACACCCAAGGTCTCTAAACCGTACCCAGTAATTACTGGATGGATCTGATTGGTTTGCCCTGTAAAAACTCACAACTATTGATTTGTGCGTTCGACCGGAAATGTTTTCAAGTGGAAACACGGGATTTGACTGGTTCATGGGCACGTGGGTCTGCGAGAGAACCCAAGCTACCTTAAATAATTGATCTGTTTAATCCAAAAACTGTTCAGTGAGCTGTTGATCCAAGCTCACTCGTGGTCATACCAGTGTCCTGCGCTCAGGAAGCTTGGGTCCACCTGTCACTCGGTCTGCGTGAACTTACCTGACCAGGTGTCCACCAAAGCTACCCGAGATCATTACCTGTGGATGGCTCAATGTGTGTGAATAGTTATTAACTGGCATAACATGGATAGTCTTAATAAATTGAAATTGAAAATTTTATCAATTTAATTTATATTTTTGAATGAAAAAAGAAAGTATTTTGGCGGTAAAGTATTGAAAATAAAAAAAATTATCTAAACTTTAGAAACCAAAATTTATGTTGTTTTGACCACTTATTCCACAAAATCAGATTAAATTTATAATTGAAAATTAAAAATAGGGGGGGTGGGGGTGGGTGGAAAGAATGGTAATTTAAAGACCTAGGGTAAGGGTTAGTTTTAGGATGGGGAGGGTTTAGAGTAAGGTTTATAGACATCGTGCACCCAACCAACTACTGTGTATGATCGTCAGTATGTTTGCAGTCCCTTGTCTATAAGCATTGGGGTTCAGAGACACCATGTACGTAACCAATTACTGTGTAAAATTGTCAGTATACGTGCAATCATGTCTCAAAGGGTGGAAAGGATGGATGTTGGGGCGAGGGTCTTGTTGATAAGTTTAGGGCCCTAGGTTCTTAGACGGCACGAGGATAGAGACGTTGTGTTATACTAGAGAGTTCATTGTTAGATACATGTGAACACTAAGCTCTAGGAGACTACACCTGAAAGGGGATTGGGGTATTTGAGAGTAAGGTTCGTATAGAATTAGCAGTTATAAACCTTGGCGCGGGGTTAGGGTTAGAGAGTTATGCTAAAGGGTTACACGTATGCTAATATGGATACATTAATGCTAATTAAGTTACATGTTATGCTATTATGGTTACACCGCGGTTAGGGTTAGAATGGAGGCATTAAGCATAAGTGTTGCCATTTTAGCATAATATGTAACCAAAATAGGGTTAGGGTTAGGTTATGCTAATAAAATGTATCCATCGCTTTTAGAAACCATTTCCATATTTATTATAATTGCATATCCACATCTGAGAAAAGCATAAAAAGCCGTAGTGAACACTGCTCTTAATAAGATAGCTTGATTAACCACTTAACACATCCTTCTAATAATATTGAATGTAATAGGCAAGTGTGGTCTGCTACCTTGTGTCTGTTGCTTTTTAACTGCTTTGAGGATCGTAGTTAATCTTGGCAGGTTTGTTACCTTCTGGTGTTTCCAGAGGGTTGGAACCTCTCCAGATATAATGAAAACGAATTCCACAAAGATACATCTTGATGGTGCCTAATTTCAATTTCAGTATTTCTACGCAGTGAGCCACAAAATATATCAATTAATCCTTTGAAATGGGTGGCATATCATGATCTATATTCCACACTACATTTTCACGACTAGAAAATATTTATTTATCAAGGCCTGTGTTGTATGTCTGCCTGGTGTTTGCAGAAATAGCTCCCTGCCACAGATTGTCCACTGTCTTGTTCAATGTAGCATTAGCTGAGAGAGACTGGGGCAGGCGGTTGCTCTGGCGTCAGCTTGCGGTGCTATCTCACGGAAACTGTTGATCTGTTAACGAGATAAAAGATCAGTAATAATGTTGTGCCTATCAGGTACATGTTTAGCAAAAACACAAAACTCAATTGAACGGCATTTTGCTATGATATGTACAGTCGCGGTGTTATCACAATGAAAAAACACCATCTTCTTTCTCCAAGTATGGCCCCACAACACAGCTGCCACAACAATAGGATATAACTCTCTGAAGGCAATGGACATAACATCGACTGATGCTAAAGAAGACTCTTGCTCTGTTGGCCTTGTTGCGGCGAACCACTTCCCTGCATAATAACCACCAAAGCCAATAGTCGATAAGGCATCTGTATATAATTCTAAGTCAGGTGCTTCGGTGAGTTGAGCATTGTAAAATACAGAAATGCCATTCAATTACTTTAAGATTTTTTCCACATTTCTAGATCCCTTCTGCACTCACTATTTAGATGTACATGGTGGTGAAAATGTTTTACTTTCGTTGATAGTGAAATGAGATAGAAACAAAACTACGCCCCGGTACTATTATACGCATAGCAAAATTTAAATGTCCTAAAAGTTGTAGTAGTTCATGCTTAGTACAGGGGTTTCTCTGACACACTTCCTCTATGAAGAATACGATTCTTTCGATTTTCTCCAGGGCCAACCGAGCTTCCATCTTGTTTGTATCTAAGATAATCCCCAGATAATCGAGATTTGTTGTTGGTCCGACTGTTTTTAGCTGACCTGGCCCGAAGGGCCAACTGAGCTTATTACGTACTGCGGCGTCCGTCGTCCGTCTATCAGCTTTTTCTTTTGAACGACTTCTTCTGAAGAACTGGAGAACCTAGAGTCATGATATTTGGCCAGTGGGTACCTGGGATGGAGTACTATCCATTCTCCTCATTAACATTACCTTGACTTTCACGGTCACAGGGGTCAAATATATTCAAAAATTGAAACAACAATATCCTAAGAACCATTTGGACTAGAGTCTTGATACTTGGGTATGTTATGAAGTCCAGCAGTGCAAATCTTTTTCTTTATTACAGTAATGAGGTCATATATCAACTTTAAGTGCTAGTCGGGGGTCAAATGTTAACATGGGTTAAAAGTTCCATTGGGCCTAGGGTCATAATATTTGGCCAGTAGGATAGTTTTTTTTGTTTGTTTGATTTTGTTTAACGTCCTATTAACAGCTAATGTCATTTAAGGACGGCCTCCCCTGTGTGCAAGATGCATGCGTGTAGTGTATATGTGTGTATTTTGGGAGGCTGTGATATGTTCGTGTTTGTCTCCTTGTGATAGCACGGAACTGATGCCGACTTTATAGCGCTACCTCACTGAAACATACTGCCGAAGACACCCAGCAGGACGCCCCACCCGGTCACATTATACTGACAACGGGCGAACCAGTCGTCCCACTCCTAATTTGCTGAGCGTTAAGCAGGAGTATAAACTACCATTTTTAAAGACTACAGAACCCAAAGCCTTCCTCAGTAGGATAGAGTGCTATAAAGTTTCCTCATTAAATGACCTTGACCTAGTTTCAAGGTCACAGGGGTCAAATATGTAAAAACTTCACACAATATCCTAAGAACCATTTGGACTAGACTCATAATACTTTGAGTATGTTATGTAGACCAGCAGAGCGAATCTTGTTCTTAATTACAGTAATGAGGTCAAATGTCAACTTTTAGTGCTAACCGGAGTCAAAGGTCAATAAGGGTTAAACGCTTTAAAATAGCAATTTCAAACAACAATATCTTAAGCGTTATTTGAGTCTTATTTTATCATCCATTGACCAAACCTTTAGAAAAAATTGATATAAAGATAAATCCTGTACAACTGTTGCCATGGCAACGGAAAGAAATTCTGGTGTGATGGACGTGACGTGGACGGACAAATCTATGTTTCTGAAGCACAATTGTTGATAAAATTAGCATAAACCTTCAATTGTTAATTTTAGCTCTAGAACATTGTTATCGGAACTGGCACTGAATAATTCTAACCTGTGGATTAGAAATTCCAGATGATTTCAAACCTAATTTGAATGTAGGTTATAGTAAGAATATCGTGTCACTGAACTTTTTTTTCTCCTGCATGCAATAAATGACTTTTAAATCCCTGGTACATTTCAACATGTTACATACAACTGAAGGTTATCATGAGATCAATGAAATAGAAGAAATATTATAAACTGAGACCAAAATTAAAGAAAACAAAAAAATTGTGATGGACGTTACTAGTGACGGACATGCATGTGATGGACATAACATGGGACGGATTCCGATACTTACATACTGTGACGGTGCAGACTGTTAAATCGGTATTCACGAAAGTTGCATCCACACGTAACGCAACAAATTTTGAAAAACAGGTTCAAATCAAATGTTTTTATTTTCAAGTTACAGACATGTTTATGATGAGCTTGTAAAGATCTGACACACAAATGCAACGTCACATCATATTGGTATATTTTGTGAAGACATCTTTCATGTTTCATTTCAGTGCATCTCTCTCCATCCGATCCTCCATCCTTCTCTGTTCCTCCATTCCTTCTCCCTCTCTCTCATGCACTCGCACATACTTCACCCACACACGGCCTTTATCAAACATAAGTATACTACTTTACTAGTTGTACTGCACAAGTCTGACAACAAAACAGTTTACATGAGAAAGAGCACTGGATTTCAAGACGGACACACTGCATTCATCATCAAATTTTATTTTATGTCTGACAATTTACAATTCAACATTTTAAACTTAATTCGCGAAAACACAGCTTATTTTATTTTTGGCCTAAGAAGTTACTTTGAACATACTACAGTCACATGAACTTGTAGTATATTCGCGAGCCACTTGCTATTAATGTGGGCTCCTCAGTAGTCCTCACAATGTCTGTGAACAACAACAAAAAGGGTTTGTCCTCCAGCATTCACCTGTCAGTGCGCCCACTCTTCTGGTAGAACTGTGCCCAACAGCCTGCAGCAGCCTGAACACCCACTGGACCATGGACCACCTGAAAAGAACATCAATATATGTGTTTTTACTTGTATGTTTACATACACGCATAAAGTCTGACATGCGGCCTGCACTAGTCATGCAGAAATAATAACATCATTAACTGATCGTTTTACATACCATGGCAGGTAATAGTTTTGCCCCATGTCAAACAGATACATGGGTCCCCACTGCAAACCTACATACATGTACAGAATAATATTTTCGATACAAAACGATGTTAAAAAACTATTTATTTCGAAGGGAAAAGGGAAATTATAATGAAAGCAAAGGTCAATTACTACGCAACAGAAACAAAGTAAACTAGAACTGAAAAGGCTGTACATTTACTGAATCAACCGTATGAAAAATGTCTAAAATATATATATACAAAAAGGCAACAATAAAAAAGCAAATCCTCAACCAAGCGTAGACCACGTGGAGAGACAAAAATACATCGAGGGACAATCAAAATGCGACCGAAGTCAAGAGGCAATGTGTACCACCACATAAACAAAATAAAACTACCACACACCAATCACACTATATAATGTGACAGTCCCAAGTAAACATCGGAGCTTATAATAATAACTAAAATTCTAACGGGGGAAAGGGGGCTATGCAAGCGTTTTTCGGACATCAATAAAATACTTTTGATTAATTTGGTGGCCCTAAAAAGGGCCGTTTTTAGCTAAGGCGTTAGCCGCCAGCTATTGGTATTACTTTAGTTAATGAGCTCAGATATTCATAAATGTCGATTTCACACAGACGGCCTCTAGCGGTAGTCACTGGTACTAAATTGAATCATATACCGGACCTACTGTCTTTATTATGCGTAACTTTGGACTCAAATGCACTTGAATGGCTTGTAAATATCATTACTTTTCTTTATAGAACATATGATCTTATCACAACGTCGTATTCTTATTGAAAATGCACCCTGTTTATCTCAATCGGGAACTGCTACTTGAATGTAGGTCATGCATGCTACACGCAACTTCCGGTAAAAATACTTCAGTTAATGAGCTCAGATATTCATAAACGAGACATAACGTCACCTTCTAGTAATACTAAACAAACTGCAAATAAAATCCATTACCACGGACTCAAGTTCACTCAAACGTCATTGGATATAATCTTATTCTTAGTTAGAACTAAGTATCCTTCTAAAACTTCGTATTTACTCTTGGAACTGTCGCTGGATTAACCCTTTACACGGAAATATTGTCCTGTGATTGGCTAAAATTGGTGACATTTACGTCCCTGTTTACAATTATATATTGCGTGGTCAGAGCTATGAAGCGGTCCTGTTCCAACTAACTGAGGATAATCAAAAGTGCTAATCAGTAATAATATATCTGATTCACGCTTCATATGATTATAATGTTATCAAAATATTGCATATTCGTTCATCGTTAAAATAACAAATCCTTACTAAAAACTCTAAAAAAAGAAACGACGGCCATGTTAGATCACGCGTGATGTTATCCGTTTCCTTATATGGCCTTCACGGCCAAATATAGTATTACTACTGATGCGGTCATGTTTACTACAATTTCCATATTTGGTCATGACACCCATATTTAGACGTCTGACCTATATCGGAAAGATTGAGGAAGTTTCCAACATGGCAGTCAATTAGGATTTCGCTTGCACTTGTTACGTAAACTTGATAATTTAACGAAATATAAGGCGGAGTATAACTTACAATTATGTAGGAGATCAACATAAAAAGTTCATATTACAAACCTATTAATGGATACGGATCCTGTCAATTAATTCTAAAATCGCCTCCGTGTGATTCACACCAGGCTTGCCTAACTAAAATGGGATCAACCGGCCGGGGCAGATGAGACCGGGAATCATGTTAGAACTAGCCACTGTCCTTCTCTAGTTCCATATTGGTATTCTAACCTGAAGGCTTTTTTTACCTTCGCAATATTATCATTCTGTTCTATTTTCATCATAAGATATGCTATTGCATTTTTATATCGCCTTCTCGCTAATTACAGCTCAGCCAGAAACGAAAATATGCTCCGATAGGCCTGCATTTTATATGTCTGTTGGTGTGATTTGTGTTTTTCGTTTATTGAAGTATTACCATATAACAGGACTCTTTTATTTCAATATGCACAAAACAACAACACCTTCGGAATTATTTCAGACATATACTGCGGGAAAACAGGAGTGATCTCCCTTACATTTAGACATACGCACATTTTACTTTCGTTTTGTGTAGGGCCTAGACATCATTCGCATGGCGAAGCGAAAAAGACGAAAATGCAGGCGAGTTGTTTAAGCAGCATTGACAATGAACAATATACATACACTTCTGCAACGTTTACCTACTACTGATTCATAAATAAGGCTATGTATCCCGATTTCGGTGACTTGTGGCCAAGCATGCGGCCGAAGCCGCAGAGAATGGCGCATGTTGTCAGCGGCGATGACAAAAAGGAAGGTGCTTCTACGGTATGTATAGCAGTTATTATGCAAAAACAAACATAATAAACGGACGTTTTACTCTAGTGAATTACAGCGTCACGAGGAACGTCTTTCTCCAGACGTGTTGCAAAATTTTCGAACTGCTTAGTTGCAAACTGATTTCACTTAAGCGTTGTTTGTGAGGATATTTGGCCTTACATTTCTTCTCATTCAGTTAAAAAAAAACATGTTATAAACATTGTATTATTAGATTCATTGTGATGTTGGCTTTCATTGAAGTTTCAATTGTTATACTACTTGATGTTTTGGAAACTTAAACAAGTATAGTAGTTCTAAATATTATGAAATGACAGAAACATTAGGCCAAACAAATTACTTGTGTTTCTACTATCAGAAAAAAATAGGGTAGGTATGTATTAGCTAGGCATTTTATTGTTAATTTGAAAAATATCTTTACTGCGCTAATATAGAGCAGGAGTTCTGACTTTAACAGTGCATATAAAAACTTAAGGGTATTGTAGAACACAAATCTGAGATAAGTCTGGTTAACCACACTGGTGTCGAACACACCAATAAGTATAGTGTGTATAATATATCATAGTTTATACACATCATATTACTATTAGTGTGTCCAGTATCTGTGGGGTTAGCATAAACTCAATATTTGTTTTAAACTTTTAATTGGCCTTATATAATGATCATTTATAGGTCAGACAGGGTTTGGTTTCCAATTCGGAAACTAGACCTGTTAAAACAGTTATCATTTGTAATTTAGAGATTAAATATTTCTAAGCAGAAAAAAATGAACTATAAATATTTTTCAACCTTTTCTGAGTTGTACAATTTTAGAGTATCTTCTGTCTGAAATCTGAACATAACTTGTTTTATGATAAATGTGTAAAACAATTCCTCATACTGGGGTAAAGTTTTTCTATATATAGTCCCAAAAACTACAGATAAAATCCTTGAGCACGTACAAGATACAAAAATATATATTTTACGTCCATTTTGCAAAACATACAACATAAGCTACAAAGACAAAACATGAGTATAATAACAGAGACCAAAATATTACAACATGGAAAAATAAAATAAAAACATGTATGTACATGTAGTATACTGTAAGCTCAGAAAAAGAGTTTATCACTTGGAAAGCACTTAATAGGCACATTGAACACGGTAAGCACATCAGCACATGGTAATTTAAGCACATTTAGAACATTTGCATACAGCACATAAAAAACAAAACCATAACATGGAAAGCTTATTAGCACATAGTAGGCACATTTGCACATTGTAAGCAAAATAAAGGAGTGCAATGGACATCTCCATGTTTCCTGGTTAATTTCTTCTTTATGGAAACAACCAGGGGAGAGTGATGTTCTGCTTCATCTTTTGTATTAATGAAAACCGTGAATATCTAAGTGCGTGTGTTTAAACTAATTTTGTTTTGTTTTTACTGGTACCTTTTTATGTACACATGTTTTACCACCTAAGGAATTAGATGTCTTAAGCCCCCATATGATGTGCTGTTATAAGTTGAATTTAATGTACATTTTGTTTATATTTAGTTCTGCTACCAAAGAGATTGACTTATTGAAATGTTTTTGAAACATTTTAATGAACTCCTCAGCTTTAATGCCTTATTTCTCACTATACAAGCTCATATTGCTATGCCTCCTATTTGTTTGAATATCATCTCTAAACATTATTGCTGGTGCAGAAATTATATGGTAACTATGTTCTATTTTAGGGGGGGAAAGCAATCAATATTACAACAGACAGGGATGGTTATTGATGGGAGAAAGGAGGATGAGAAATAGGAACTGTACCAACTCTCTCATACCTTTGAGGACTTCATGAACTTTTTCAAAAGGCTGCAAGAACTATACCAACAGTGACATGACATTTTGAAATCTGTCAGTTACTTTATAGAGGAGGAACCTCTGACTAAATCATTTTCTCTCAGACACATGAAAGCCGAGTCCACAGATCCTTCCATCAGCGAATAGTTCAAATGTAGTTCAAATGCTTTCCTCGCAAACTTTTCCTTAATGGAGAAGTCAGTGATCTTTACTTGGAACAGATTGAATCTGTGAATATTGATGCTGAAAGCCTGATGAATGTGATTGAACAGCCCCTACTTGATGCTGAAACCCTGATGAATGTGATTGAACACCCACTACTGACTAAGGGCACAAATGTTGGAAACAACGTTTGTTTTGATCAATATAACACTATGGGTGGTGGGAGCAAATTGGAAAAAAAATTAAAAGTATGTTTTTAAAGATAGAAATACTGGTCATGGCTTCCTTTTAGTTTTTGTCCAATGAATTAAAAGTCAACGCAAATGTTAAGTAGTAAAAGAAATGTAAGATCCCTGGTATACATTGTACTTTTAACAATGCTTATGATCAATATCAATAAAATAAAATAAAAGTTATAATATGTAACTTGATATTTGTTAACTTCGCTCGATTTTACTGTGTCCAACATTTGATATTAAATCTTGTGTGATATATGAGAGGGATAGCACACAAGATTGTATCAATGTCAATGAAAGCAATTATTTCTTAAGTTTTCAACCATATTTCTTGAAACTTCATTTCTAAATTTCATACATCAATTGTTCAAGACAGTTTTAAGGTCAATTTCATTCAGTCAAGGTGAAGGCTACAGCTTCACAACCTGTTCATGTACATGTGACAGAGAAATTGTCAGTGCATTCCTAACTAAGTATTCAAACCAAATTTTATAAACCTTGATCCATCATTCTCAACATTAAATCATGCACTACCTGTTTGCATATACACAAGCAACCTCAACTTTCAATAAGTCCTGTTGTCAACATTTGTTGCACAATGCTATCAGTTCTGAAACCAACAATCATGACAACTGTAATAACATAGTATGTGTTCTAGCTGGTACATTTGCAGTACTCTTTTGAAATGTATTTGAAATTAATATGTGCATCTTATTTCAAATGCTAGCCTATGAAGATGATAAAGCTGAACATATGCTATAAAGTTGTTGTTTTCTTTGTGAAGAATTTATGCAATGGAAATAGAGGGAAAATAATGTAACTCTCCTAATCTTGTGTGTGTGTGTGAGTATGTATGTTTATATTTTGTTTATCTTATTCAATATTGAAACATACAACAATGTATCATATTGAATTAGAGTGCTTTTTATATTATTTGTTCATGGGAACACAGATTCAAAATAGTTCCATTTTTCATAAGAAGAGACCTTTTCACTGCAGTGAATATGTAAAACACTTTATTTAAAAGTTTTTCAAAATTATTGAGAGACTTGTAAATTTATGGGTAGCAGTAATCCACTTGCTTATCCACAATTTAGTTTCGGCAAGTAAACATCCTTATAAATATTGTTCTGTAACAATATACACTGACTGATGCAAAATTGAAACTTGAACAAAATTCACACGTATTAAAAAGCATGCCAACCCTGGTCGATGTGCACACTTTACAAGATAACTTGCTTGAATATATATTGATCAATATACAAACTTAGACGATAAGTTCAAAGTTGAGTGAAATCCATGCCTAATTAATTAGCATACTGTACTCTGATTGGTCAATGGTTTTATGCCAAGTAACTTTGTTAGATAAGGCAAGGGTTGATATCTTATTCAACAACAAAGGCAAAGTTCAAAGATGTTCACAATCTGTGCATAATCTATTCAATGGTTTAAAATAATCAGGTATTGGTCAAAGGGGTAAATGCCAGTTTCAGTTTTTAATGTTCTATGAAATACATTGTATGGACAAAGGGAAGCAATTCCAAATTCCTATGCAAATTAATTATCCAAAGGTTTAAAATGATATATTCTAGAGGAAACTTGGTACCACTCTTCTGACAAACCTATAAAGATATACTGTACACACAAGAAGAATAACTTCACAGTGGTACACTTTTACATAAAACTTTGATTCATAACAAATTAACAGTAAATCCTTCTGTACAATATGATGGGAACTTCGTCTTTATTTTGTTCTCCATTCCAAAAATAATATATATCTTTTGCCTTAGCTTTCAGTACTTTCAGTACTTTGATTTTCTCTTCATCTGCACAAAGCAGAACCTCTTCAAAGCCACCCTGTCCAATTCCTCAAACGCAGATAATATTTCCGCATACCAGCAGTAGAAAGGTGTACCCTATCCGTACTGTAATCCAGAGGGTAGTGAACATTGGTCAGTCGCACCAATCGATCTCCCAGTAATGCTTTGACAACTAATCGATTATTGTTTTCGGGTATCTGGTCGAAGATTCTCTTTATTGACGTCGGTGTTTTTCATGTCGTTACTTTCTTTGTAGCCAAGTTATCAAAGTCTAACTTGCAAATCAACTTCAAGCGATGAGCTTTGATTAACAGATTTTGTTGCGTCTGCGCGGCTGGGTGATTGTTTGATGTTAGTCAGTTTTAGAGGAGTTTTCGCTGTAGCTGCCCTTTGCAGGGTCGCAAGGTTTTTTTTGTCAAAGCAAACAAGACGTTGATACCGACGATCAGCTACTTGTATGATGCCTTCGAAGTATGGATTGTTCGCCTTACTTCTTTTTATAGGCGATATCTTAAGCATATATCCCGTACACGAATCCTGTGTGTCTTCGGCAGGATACTTGCGATTTGTTGCCATCTTGTCTTGTCTTTCGTCGAATATTTTCACGCGGGAATTTATAAGGAGCACGGATGAAAACAACACCACTCGGAACACCTCCAGAGGTATCGTCAGTTTCATCAGTTTAAAAGCGAGGTACACTCGGAACAATAATTAAAACCAATAATATAAATTAATCCAAATATAACACAAAACATACTCCTAAGGCTAATAAAATAATGAAATTGCGTTTTTAACGAGTTCAATGAGACCCCTTTAGAGTGCTTTGGTGGCCTTAAAAAGGCCGTTTTTTATGAAACAGCATAGGGGCTAACCGACTGGCCGATCAAGTACGGTTACAGTAAGGAAAAGCGGTTCCGGACTAACCCACGCCTATTCCCTCTGCGAGCATAGCAGCCGTTGGGCAACCGGAACAGGCGAAAACCGGACAGCAGTACACGACGTACATTCAAAGTTATGATGACAGTCGAACCACAAGGAAGAGCAGACTTTGAGTTGGCAAAATGAATGTATCGGCGACCTATACAGCGCAGTCCCTACTTCTCAATCAAACTCCATGCGGCGAAAGTCGTTCCATGGCAGCAGTAGGTGACCTCGTCTGAAACAAGAAGCCCCAAACCAATGGATAGGAGGAAGACGTCATTGGTAGTAAGTCCAGCCCACGCATACCAGTAGTAGAAAGGTGTACCCCATCCGTACTGTAATCCAGAGGGTAGTGGACATTCGTCAGTCGCACCAATCGATCTCACAGACTCTTCTCCAGTAACGCGTTGACAACTTATCAACTCTTCCTATATGCATGCAGGCTGAGTCCGGAAACGTTCCACCTAGGCAATAGCTCTACAATGTAGAACCGGGATCCAGTACGACTAAACTCGCCCACCAACCGCAAGAGTTCATCAGCAACAACCCCGGGACGACGATCAGGGGAGATGTCATTCGCTCCTAGATGTAATCTGAAAAGGCAAAGCCTTAAAAGAGCATAGCTTTTGTTAATCTCTTATATTTACTGATTTAGAATGAGATGATACTGCTTTCAGAATGCGGCAAGATGAAATTTATTTAAATTCGGCTAGTCGAGGGATAACAATAAAACATTAACTCTCATGAGATTAAGACCAACATAACAATAGGGGAGATCGGGGCAAATTCGGCAAATTTGTTTAAAAGTCCGTTCTGGGAAGTATGGCATCACGTCCGTTTTGGAACATTATTTAATTTCCCTGTCGGGTGATCGGAAGGCCGAACGAGCCCCGCAATGGGATAAGTTCGGACAGGCATTCGGGTAAGTTCAGCCCCATTGGAATCAGCTTAAAAATGACGTTATAAAGCATGCAACGTCAGATTTTACCGCCAACTTTAAGACTTTTTATGTATTACATGGGCCGAACTTGCCACAGTATCATTGGCTGAAACTGTTCGGTTCCAAATTGATATTTCAATAAATTCTTATCGTACAGGAATATGGTAATGCTTGGCTTTTCTTTTTATGTACCTTCCTGACCACCTGGGTTTTCTCCGAATACTCCGGCTTCCTCCCACATTAAGATTTAAATCCTCTGCGAGCTTCCGTCTGGTCACAAAAAGAATGATTGAAATAAGGTGGCAAAAAAACTGTTTGATATTGCTATAGAAAAAGCGCATATTACATATTTGACGATAAGTCTATAAAGTAAATGTATAGAGATATTAGTTAAAAAAATGAAATTAAAAAAAGAAAACATTGTAATACTTTGATGTAACTGAGATTGTCGTTATATCGTTATTTAGTATTCCTGTTCCGTCCTGAAACATCGGATTAAGTTTCAAATATTGTAACTGTCACTGAGGTTTGACAGGTTATGATGCCAAATAAAGTTAAACAGTTTCTGTTTGTAACTAGTTATAAGTTATACGTTGCTGAAAAAGGGCGTTGATTGTTGATTTCGACATAAATAAATTATCCATTGTTTCTTTTCTGAGTGGTGATGCATACATAAATTATGTAAAGACTATAACTGGACTATCAAAAATGTTAATTATTTCCTCAACAAATGGAAAGGATGAAAAGGCCTGTTTCCAGTAATGTTAATTCTCCATAGGAGCCTGCCCCCGTATAATTTCTTATCTAGCTCAACTACTGTTTCTTTTCTTTTCCGAAGAATAATTTTACACCTTTCCGACACCCAGATTTCATAATTTCAGTGAAAATGTATTTTTATAAAGTTGTCAATTTCAGCATCAAAGACATAAGTTCGTAAATAAAAGAAGGTTATCTCGAAATTGTAATTCGCAACATAGTATAAATTTCTTTTGATAAATATTTCCAAAACATCGTGTTTATTCATAAAACATAAAAAAAAAAATTCTCGGATGAAAATGCACTTGCAGAGACACAATTATGAAGAAAAATGCCATAAAATTGCAATTTTCTCCCGTTATATAGTTTTGGATGCAAATTTCCATCAGAAAATCGGATAGAGCTTTACTTGTTTCATATGTGTACCAAAAATCAGCTAATTCCATGTGGTGGAACGTTCTCATATCGCCGCCTGAATGTGGTTGTAAATTGAAAGAAAAGGGGAAATGAGTAACAACCTTGTCTGAAACCCTATTATATAGCTTATTATATACAAACTTTTATATTGAATATCAGAGCGGATATTTTCATGACAGTTTTATGATGTGTAACGACTAAATAAACAGTATCGATATAAAGATTTACACTGAGGACACCCTGATACATGAATACTGTTCTATCTCAAGTTGTCCTCTTCTGAATTTTCTGATCGTGTGGCCTTGTACATTTATCCGTATCTTCTTGTCTTTGTCTATACGTTTACGGAATCATTGACTCGACGCTAGCTATTCTTGTCTCACTTTCCTTGTTTTATTGTCCCATCTCCAAAGCGTTGTGGCTCTGTCAGGGTTGGGACCCTGACTTGTCTCACTTTCTTTGTGCCTGCCGACCACGCCACATCGAATAGATAGATTATCCATATGAAATACTTTATTTTGTTCTAAGTAATCAATCAATTCTGCGCTTCTTGGAGGTATTGAATGTGATTTATTATATTGTCTTGTTATTTTGTGTAATTAGTTGTTCGTTATTTATCACACATTTTCGCATAATTGTACCAAACTACTAAGTATTAGCTGTTTACAGCAATCATCGGTGGCTTGCTATTTTGTTACTTTATCGACGCTTCATAAACCAATCGTTATTGTTTCAAGATGGAGGGTAAATGTGTTGGAGAAGGGTGTCAAGTATACTTCAAGAAACGTAGTGGCAATAAGAACAGAAGTGCACGCAATGTAAATAGTCCACAATATAAATGGCTCCTAGATACGCTGGTGCAACAAGGATTGATGTCAGCAAAGGAACAAGCACTTATTTGCCAGAAGTGCTACATGAAGTATCTTCGGAACAAAAATCAGCCTGAACCTGAACCCGAGCAGAACCAGGAAATAGAGGAAGAAGACGACTCCCCGTCCCATATCCTGCCGTTGCTGACCCTTCATGATCTTTTGAATGGATCATCTTCACACAAAAAATGCTGTCTCTGTCTTGTTACCTTTGCAAGAAATGGAACAAAATCATCAGTCTTACCAAAACGTGCAAGACATCACCTGATCTATTCACACAAACTGTGGTGTCCCACCTCATCCCGCGTCTGCTCCATTCACCTTATTGGTAACGACTTAGATCCGTCTACAGAGGTTGTCCTTGATGGTAGAGGTTCCTTGGAATCTCAGTTACCATCAAAATCGTCCGAAATCATTAATGACCTCCTAGAGGTGTCGCACGTCCTTTCACAGAACCAGTCTGCGTTTACAATAAGCTTTTCTTCTCTTGATGACTCGGCATGCATGGCCTGGACAGGTTGGTCCAAAGATCAGTTCCTCGAAATCCACTCGCACTGTTCCCCATATCTTTCATCTGGTATATATACCAAGACTACACACGATGCTCTATTACTGTTCTGGGTAAAACTGAAAACCGACATTTCCTGGAGTCAGTGTTCTTCTCTTTTTGGAATTTCCAAGTCAAGTGTGTCCAAAACTTTCCACTCCATAGTACAGGCATTAGACACATCGATAGTCCCACAATTTCTAGGTCCGGATCACTTGACAAGAGAACAGTTGCTCGGGCACAATACTGTCTTTTCAGAAGCATTTTTTGGAGATAAAGCCACTGCCATATTAGATGGCACCTATATTTATATCCAGAAAAGCTCCGACCACAAGCTCCAGAGAATGTCCTACTGTGGCCAGAAGAAGAGAAACTATCTCAAATTCATGAGCATCGCCTTACCAGATGGCTACATTCTGGACACAGTAGGACCATTCACTGGCAGCGAAAATGATGCTACAATTACAAAAAAAGTCATGGACAAGCTAGTTACTTGGCTACAACCAGACGACAACGTTGTCGTTGACCGAGGTTTTAGAGATGTCCTACCAGTTCTCGAAGCCTCTGGCCTCAATGCTAGCATGCCGTCATACCTGAAACCCGGTCAAAGTCAACATTCTGACGTCCAAGCAAATCTTGACAGAACTATCACCAAATCGAGGTGGATTGTGGAATCCTATCATGGTCGTCTGAAACACTGGACGTTCTTCCGAACGCAATTGGTGTCTAACAGCTTTATCAATGTCATCGAGGCTTTGCTTCGAACCGTCACAGCCTGTCTGAATGGTATTAGAGGACCGATCTACCAGAGATCTCCAGAGAGAGATGCCAAAGATAGGCTAATGGCTGAACGTATGAAGGACCGTTTGACAACACCGAATGGTTTAGCTCAGAGAGTCAAGACAGATCCGGATCTATCTAGACGGGCAAGGTCCGAGTTTGTCAAGATGGATGCATCTTCCGTACTGTTTCCCCGTCTCGATCTTGATTACTTGAGAACCATTACGTGTGGAACGTATCAGATATCTCTGGCTCCTGGTTACATCGCCGAACATTTAAGTGATGACGGAGACTATGAGGTGTGGCTTTACCAGCACTCCCCAGACCTTCTCCGATGTCAAATACATTCTCGACACAAAAGCCAAACGAAATATAACGTTTGGATACGGTTCACCGTTTCACCCGATGTTGAGGCCCCAATAAAGGACTACTACTGCCAGTGCCCAGTTGGAGAGAGAACGATGGGAATGTGTGCGCACATCTCCAGTATCTTGTACTACCTTGGGTATTACAGGACGCTGGAAAACCCTCGACCATTACAACCACAGGTAAAGAAATTCCGACAAAACTTGAAATAGTTTTCCATGCGGCAACGGAGTGCATATGTCGAAAGTATGTTTGGGGCTCGATATGAAAGATCCCCGTTACCATGTGACTAACCAAACTTATAAATATAGGTATTATACAATCGCCCGTAGCTATGAACACTCCCGTAAATGCGAAAACCAACCAAAATCATAAGGAACACGTTTTGTTTGTTGTTCTGTCTATTTGTCAGCCAATGTCTTCAACCACGGGGACTTGTGAAGTAGCCATCTTGGATTTTTTTTATGAAAAAGTGTTTCTCTCACTTTTTTTCATATCTGTGTACATATTCTCAACATACCGAGCAAATACTCTCGTTTTTTTGTTAATTATCTAAAGAAAGTCGAAAATCGGCAATTCAACCATAGGCTAATTCAACCCAACATTTGAAAATGTTCCACCACTTACATTTTGATGATTTTTCCTCTCATCAATAGCATATTACGTACTGTTTAATAGGATAAAAATTGGTTTGCATCCAACGCCCATAAAAGGGTGTATTCTCTAAAAAACACAGTTTTTGTGTCTAAAATGTTATCATCGAAAATGGCATTTTTGAGATTGTTTCTTCCATAAAACAGCCAAATGGCGCGATGGAAACATGATTTTTTGTCACAATCATGCCATGAATGTATTCTTTACGGTGACCATCATTTGATTAGATTTTCATTAATATTTTACATAACATGCACATTTTATCAACACTTAGACAGCTTCTGAAAGGTACAACTTTGAGGAGCCATAAAAAACAAACCAAGTGACCTAAATCTTTATACTTTATAGATTTGTGACCACAACGACATGGGCAATGCACCACCAACAGGAAATTTGAATCAGAGAAGGGGCCGTTTTGGAAACCGGCCCTTTTAAACGATGAAAAATAAATGTACACGTTGACCTATTTTCCAGTTATTTTTCATCCTTCCGGAAATAACCGATGAAGGCCGATGGAGTGTGGCGTGATTGTGACTCCATCATACGATAATCTCTGAACGACGTTTCATGCCTGCTAGTTATGCCTGTGACGTATCAATGTTGTAACCTGACCGAGTCTCAGGCCACCTCGTCCATGGTAACTGGTACGCCACTCCCTGTCTCCAATTAACCTCCTCAGCCGCTGTACAAAAATGCTCCCAAAATATAATACCTTCTTCATCATGATGACTAAGATAAAATACAAGAACATTACATATCAAAACATGTTTGTAAATAAACCTATACAGACAAGAAAACCTAATGACCAAGTAAACAAAACATACACTCATACAAAAACCATTATACAGAAACCAACTAAAGTATTAAAATAACAAAATAACCAAATTCATAAATCACAATAAAAACAACGCCACCTGGATAACAAAACTAATTTATAAACTACCGGCACCCGATTCTAAATAAACAAATAGAAGCCACCCACGGAAGAGAAATAATCAAATGTACTATAAAATTAAAATAAAAACAAACACCACCTGGCACAAAATTCAAGATGAAACGACCATCGCCCGATACAAAATATAAAACAATAGCAAACACAAGCCAAATACAAAAATGAAATCATCAAAGTTAATATCAACCAAAACTTCGATTACGCGTTCGGTTGATATAATAAAGCTGCAACGTATGTGTTCTGGACACGTGCGGGAAGTTCTGTTTTTAAAAAGGACGAGTCTTCCACCCACATCAATCTTATGTATAAAAGAATCAAATATTATATATATATATGTATACATGAGTGCATACACATGAATACATATATATGTACCGTCGGGGGTGATGTACAATCAGAAGCGGTACGCCGTTGTTAAAATGTTCAAAGCTTAAACGATGGATATAAATTAGGATAGAACTGTATTACCACTATAGACTGTATAATACGACCAATAAAATAGGTCCTCTCGCTCATTCGGCTTAAAACCCTACAAGGTTAGCACTGGTAAAGGAGGGAAGCCGACAGTGCTATATGGACCTATAAATTCGGTAGGAATAACAGAATAAACGAAAAATGAACTAATAATCAATATCTGTTTATCTGACACAGCTAAAAGTGTAATTACAACAATATCCAATCACTCAAAATAATAAACAAATTAAATTAATCACTCAAAACTAAAAAACAGTTATTAATTATTCAAAAACCCAGAACACTTCACTCCCAAAATACACACACATACACTACACGCATGCATCTTGCACACAGGGGAGGCCGTCCTTAAATGACCTTAGCTGTTAATAGGACGTTAAACCAAATCAAACAAACAAACAAACAAACAAACTTCCGGTTGATGTAAGAAAGATGCAACGTATGTGTTCCGACCACGAGCGGGATGTTTCGTTTTCAAAAAGGACGAGTATTCCACCCCACAGCAATCTTATGTCTAATCGAGTATAATATTATATATATATATATGTATACATGAAAATATACACATGAATACATATATATGTACCGCCGTGGGGCATTGTACAATCTGAAGCTGTACGGCGTTTTTAGACTGTAAAACGCTTAAACGATGGATATAAATTAGGATAGAACTGTATTACCACTATAAACTGTATAATACGACCAATAAAATAGGTCCCCTTGTTCATTCCGCGTGAAACCCTACAAGGTTAGCGCGGGTAAAGGAAGAAAGCCGACAGTGCTATATGGACATATTAGTTAGGTAGGAATAACGGGATAAACGAATAATGACTAATAATCAATATCTGTTTATCTAACACAGTTATAAGGGAAATATTAATAATCTACAATAAACTAAAAATACCCAAACCAAATCTATGAAACAAAATAAAACAGCAATGTTATAACAAATAAAACATAATATATACACAATGTGTATATGTTATACATGAGCATATAAACGTAAATGTAAACACACCGACACCTAAGTATCGTCCCAAAACCTACCCGGGCCATCTCCCCTCCCCCAAATCATCCCCTACTCCACCCTGGACCATACAACGAGCACTCGATAAAGCCCTTAAATCCATTAGCAGATTTCCCATCACTTCTTTCAATCTCAAACCCCTCCAGCTCCCATCAATGTTATAATCTAAATATAACACTAACAACCCCGACCCCCACCTCCCCCGTTTTTCCTTTTTCCCACTTACTTATAATCGCACTATACACTAAAAATCATAAATGTCGGAACGATGAGCACAATTTAGTAAAAGACAAGTCGAGATTATTAAGAAAGATGACATTGGTACAAGTACAGTCAGGTATATTCTCAGTGACGAATTATGAGGAGAGGATTACATTGAACGGACAAAAAAACAGCACAAGCATGACTCTAACCACTAACCACTAACTTACAGTCTGTCGGATGGGACTTTAAATGGTGGCCCTTGTGAGAACTGTCCAATCTCGCACGAAAACAAATCCCTCTGGGTTTTTCGAAAAAGAGTAGGCGCGTAAACGCCGACACAGAGGACAGTGAAAGCTTTATTCAAAATTTTCGGTCGCTAGAACTTGGGTCTCTTTATTAAGACGTTTAGAAGGACTTCCAAATTTTATATACAAGCCAAATTCATAGAATAGGCAGGGGCTGGTGTGGCTGGCGGCGGCACAGTACCTCACCTCCGGTACAGACTTGGTGATGCTGTACAACGAGTGTAATGGCATCATTAGGCATAGGAGTCGTCTTACAAAAACTGGACTTCTACGGTTAATTTATATAGGATAGACGGCTCCTTCTCTAATCTATCCCCCTCTTCTACTTCTACCCGCTTTTGCGCCTATACAGATCACTTATTCTAACAAAACTGGATTATGGTTCTATGGTATACGGGTCGGCGCGCAGTTCGTACCTTCAGATGCTAGATCCAATCCATAACCAAGGGCTACGTCTTGCCCTGGGAGCTTTTCGAACAACACCTGTAAAAAGCCTGTACGTGGAAGCAAATGAACCATCCCTTTATGACAGAAGAATAAAACTTTCATTACAATTTGCAACTCAATTAAAATCAAACCCTAAAAATCCTGCTTTCAACCAAGTATTCAACCCCAAATACCAAAACATATTTACGCAAAACCAAAAACTTCTGCCAACATTTGGTATCCGAATTTTGAATTTCCTGCAAGAACTCAACATAAAATTGACGGACATAGCTGAATTTAACATATCTGATGTTCCTCCGTGGACCATTCAAACCCCCGATTTTAACTTTACATTACATGAGCGAGGGAAATCAAGTGTTATGCCCGAAGAACACAAATCCTCCTTTCGGGAATGCATTTCGAATTACCCTTCTCATACACAACTTTACACCGATGGCTCCAAAGAAGGTGAGAAAGTGGCAGCAGCCTGCTGTACTGCCAATACTTGCACTTCAGTCCGACTACCAGACGGCGCCTCCATCTTTTCTGCTGAAGCATGCGCCATTGGTTTGGCCCTCGACCATATCGATGAACACCGCATTAAAAAGGCAATTATTTGTTCAGACTCTCTATCTGTCCTACAGAGTTTACAGTTACGAGATCCTAAAAACACAATCGTACAAAACCTTGCTCATCGAATATCTCGTATATTAAAAAAGTCTAAAATAACTTTACTATGGATTCCGAGCCATGTCGGAATAAAAGGCAACGAATTTGCTGACAGGGAAGCAAAAAATGCATTGAATCTCGAACAAACAAATATCAAACTACCATACACAGATTTTAAACCTACTATTCGTACAGCCATTCAAAATGAATGGCAGAAACGCTGGTCTCTGGAGACCAACAACAAACTTTTTAAGATACAACCGAAACTTAAAACATCTATTCCCAGTCGGAAAGATCGTAGAGAGGAAGTTGTCCTCGCTCGGCTCCGCACTGGGCACACATATCCTACTCATTCGTACCTTTTAAAACGAGAAGATATACCTTCATGCCACGCATGTGACACTCCATTTACAGTGGAGCATTTTTTAATAGAATGTTCCGATTTTAAACACATTCGTGATAACTACTTCCGAGTCCCGGATATGAAAACACTTTTCAGTTCCGTGGATTCGAAGGCATTATTTAACTATTTGAAAGACATCGGTCTATTTTATAGACTCTGATGTCTTTTAACCCACCTTATCCTTTTTGACGTTATATATATATCGCATATTCCATATCATCTATTCGTTATCTCTTTTATTATTTTAACCCCCTTTTATTATTTTTAATTATCTACACATACAATGCGAATACTTTTAAAATGAACCATTTTATCTGATTTTATCTTCGCTATTCACATGTTTGTTAAAAAAGTAAAATAAATAAATAAATCACCATGGCCCTAAATGACCACAGCCGTCGATGGGCCGTTAAACATAAACAAACAAACAAACAAACTACTCTTTACTCCATACTTGATCCATTCTTCTCATTTTTCTGTCTGTTCTCCGTCTGCTGGGTAACCTAACTACTCGGTAGTGAAGCGGACGTAAAACCTATCAATCAATCAAGGATGAAAGGCTACACATTTTGTTAAAATGAATGACCTTGACCTATATTTAAGGTCACATGGGTCAAATATGTTTGAAATTTAAACAACTTCTTCTGAATAACCAAAAGGTGCTGGATGATGACGTTTATTCAAGGTCACAGGGATCGAATATGCTCAAAATCTTTAAACATTTTCTGCTGAATAAGCAAAAGGCTCAGGATGTTGATATTTGACCAGTATCATGCTGTGATGAAGGGCTACCAAGTTTGTTCAAATAAATGACCTGACTAACCAAAAGGCACATGATGATGATATTTTGGCCCATAACATGCTAGGATGATGCACTATCAAGTTTGTTCAAATGAATATATTTGACCCCTGTGACCTTGAACATAATTAAACTCTTTAAATGACATCTTCTAAATAACCAAAAGACACAGGGTGTTGATGTTTAGCCAGTGGTACCTAGCAGGGCTACCAAGTTTGTTCATATGAATGACCTTCACTCATATTCAAGGTCACAGGGTCAAATGTCTAGCAAAAACTTTAAACAACTTCTTCTGAATAACCAAAATGCCCACGATGTTGATATTTAGTCAGTAGCAGACTAGGATGAATTACCTTGACCCAATTTCAAGGTCACATTTGGTAAAATATGTGTAAACATTTAGTTGACCTTATCTTAATAAACAAAAGGATAGGGTGGTGATATTTTGCAAGTTGCATCCTGAGATGAAGCAATGTAAAATGTGTTAAACGTAATGACCTTATTGGACTTTTAAGGTCACAGGGGTGAACTATTTTAACATGCTCTTTTGAATGACTTATAGTCATAAATACTGATATTTTGCCTGTAGATTTATTTAAGGTTAAAAGTGTGAGATTCAGACAAGGTGAGCGATACAGGCCCATTGGGCCTCTTGTTTAATATAAGGTTACTTATTTTTAGACATTTAAAGAATAGTCAGCCAGCTAGTTTTTGAGCTATTCTGATAGGTTGCACATGCATCTATTTACTATTTGTTTTACATTCAATTTGGATGTTTGCATTATACAGGAAATAATGGGAATACAAAGACAATGATCACACACATATTAAAAAATGTGAAACAAAAATATTAGGTAGCTAAAGATTGTTGAAAGTAATGTTTTATTTTGTAACATGGTTATAATGAAAACATTACTATATATTTACTGAGATTGGGGCATAATTGAACAGTAGTCTATTAAAGGCCGGGATTCGTTATCCAGGCAAACCACTGGCTACCTAATCTCTACACAAAATGTATGTGACAGGTCAGCAGCCAAACTCCGTTAGTGCGAGAAAAGGTCCTGCTCTGTACAGTTATGTGCAACATGATATGTCTCATGATAATTGTGAATTGACTATGTGGGTTTACATTTACACAGATTTGTATTTCGAGTTTGGAGTTTATATATTATTCATTGTTTCTTGTAGTGGATTCATTTGTTTATTTTCTCAACAGCAATAATATATGCTATTAGAAAATAATGATATAAATACCAGATAGTATTTTACTAAGAATGAAAAATAAATATTATATAGAAATAAAATAAGATAAGACATAACCGAAGGACCATGGTGAGCTTGTCCGTCCGTCAACTTTTCCTTCAAAACGCAACCAGTCCTGAACGGCTTAGTAGAATTTGAATAAATTTGGTCTGGAGCATCGTTAGGCCAAAGAGACTCAATTTTGTATAAACGGTGGGTGTCGCCCCCGTGGGGCAGAGGGGCGGTGCCAAACAATGGAAATAGAGGTAAAACTTTTAAAATCCTTCTTCTACCGTAGGGATTAAGGGATTTTATTCTAACTTAAACTGGAGCATCCTTGGAACAAGGGAACACAATTTTGTATAAACGGTGGATGTGGCCCCCCGGGGGCAGAGGGGCGGGGCCAAACAATGGAAATAGAAGTTAAAGTTTTAAAATCCTTCTTCTACCTTAGATATTAAGGGATTTCATTCCCCTATTCGACCCGCCCCTCTGCCCCGAAGGGGTCCACAACCACCGTTTATACAAAATTGAGTCCCCTTTGCCCAAGTATGCTCCAGACTGAAGCATCCTTCGGCAAAGGGGACTCAATTTTGTATAAATGGTGGGTGTGGTTTCCCTGGGGGCAGAGGGGCGGGGCAAAATAGGGGAAATAGAGGTAAAACCTTCAAAATCCTTCTTCTATTGTAGGGATTAGAGGATTTTATCCTGATTTAGTCTGGATCATCCTTGGGCGAAGGGGACTCAATTCTGTATAAAAAGTATATGTGGCCCCCTAAGGGGGACAGAGGGGCGGGGCAAAATAATGGAAACAGATGTAAAACCTTTAAATCCTTCTTCTACCGTAAGGTCAATAGGGACGGGCCCAATAGGGGAAACATAGCAAAATCTTCAAGATCTTTGTCCTTCTTGTAAAAGCATGTACTCATTGCACTAAGTCACACAGTGTCCATATGTTGTCTGTCCCGTTCTCGTGTCATAACCTGAACGTGGAGTGTTGTGAGAGAGTGATCTGCACGAGTATTTACATAATCACGCCACCCCGTGTGTCGTATGTGTACGCGCACGTCACCACCCTCATTCACACTACACTATGCTGCCGAGCAGCACGGACAGTGTCTATCCTTCCCAGGTTCCTGGTAAGTCTCATAATATTTCATTCATAGTGTTTATTAATGTTATGATATAATAATACCTGTGAAAATATATATGTCGTCATGTCCATCGTATTCGTAAAGTGAAAGTAACTGTATATGTATATACGAATTTCCAGAAACCAGGGGCTAAATATTCTTGAAGGCGACAAGGACCAGAAGCTGAGATCGGTTTCCGGTGGCCTGCTTACACGACCACTAGAGGCTCACCACTAGACACATTTATTAGTTCTAGGAGGAAAGAGTTATATAATCTGTATCTGATTTGGAGACGGGAGTGGACACGGTGTGTGGGGAGAGATGGAGACTGTAGACGGACTCAACTGTACCGTTGATCGGTGAAGAACCGACGCAAGTGTTTTTTTCGACGGACTTGTGTATATCTGTTTGTACATTATCTCGTTGTCGCTGGACACTCCAGATTTGTGTTTTGTGCTGCTGTTTCAATATTTTCAAGTACTGGGACTCTGTAATGATCGTGTATGTTAGGTGTAGGATAGTGATGCAAATATGTACAACAGGATGTCTGTGATAGCCAGGGGACTGTGAAGGACACCTGTAGAGCGGTTGATTTTTATCAACTCCTCCCCCATCATTCATCATCCTTTAATGTTGTATGCATGCTGTCTTTCCCGCCACGAAAATGGAAGGTAAGGTATAAATGTGATTTTTTATGTCAATGTCTAAACATATTGTTAATTTAAAGCATGAGTATACCAGGGTTTGGGATACCAAATTAAATTTATATAATATAGTTCATTCTTTCTAGGTATTGTGCAGAATTATACTTGTAGTTCCGTTGTATACACATGTTTTTTCCTTGTGGTGTAAATGAGTGCTAGTAAACTTCGGTAGTTTATTGGGAAACCTGTTTTGGCACCTGTATCACAATCACTTAAATTCCAATCGGTTTTTAACTAGCAGTAAAGGTTATTCCTTGAAGCACCATTTCGATATTATTGAGAATTTAGGCTATCAAATTGAATTTCATTGTAGAGCAGTAGCTAGATTTGGTCAAACTTATTTTTTGCTTAGAAAACATTTGTCTGAAATTATTAAAAAGATTGGTCCTTTTGTATTGTACATTTGGCTAAGTACGTGTGATATTACTACAAAGAGTGGCCATTTTATTAATATAAGTCACAATACCGATGAGGAGTGTTTTGGTTATTTGAAATGTTATATTGACAAATTAGTGTCTTATGTTTCAAAATGTTCGTCTGTAAATTCCACCTTATTCCATTCAAGTTTGGAACTCCTACAAAGGCCATAACAGGATTTAGAGTTTGAACAGTTATATTAGGGAAGTTAATTCCAAGTCCGGTGTAAACTCGCTTAATTTTAGGTGTGACTTGCTCCAGTATAAACAAGCAGGTCGCAAACCTAGTATCAACTTCTCTCTGTACAAAGATGGCATACATCCAAGTCCAGTGTTAGCTAGATGTTGGATGAAGCGACTAGTCACTAAAGCATTGCATGATTGTTGTTAGGAATTATATTTTTGTAGTATAGCTGCAGGTGGATCATTTAAGTCCAGTGAATACACTTGTAGGTAGGGGGCTCCCCAAACACAGTGATTTATTGGATCCCTGCAAACTTAGTCTATATTTGACTGAATAATACTATTTGTGTTCATATTGTAATAATATCTTGAATGAGTCACTGTTGCTTTATATATATTGTCATAGGATTGAAAACAGAGTCTGTTTTTTGCAGTCTTTGCTAGCGGCCAATCAGAGACTGAACTTATGTCAAAAGGCCAAGGTCATGAACTTTTAGATAGACTGTTAGGGGTATCTAATGAAAGTAAGATTTTTGTTGAAGGTCAAGAGGTCAAAGCACTGATAGACAGTGGATCTATGGTTTCAACTATATCAAAAACATGCTATGAAAATCTTGGATACACCCGAACTTCGAGAGTTGAACACTCTAGGATTAGAGATAACAGTAGCTAATGGTTACTTAGGCTATATAGAGTGTAAGGTTGAAATCCCTTTCATGGCAGAAGAAAGTTTTAGTATTCTTATGCTGGTTGTACCCGATACTGACTATAACAGTACTTGCCCTGTTATCCAAGGCACCAATGTTATCCGCCTAGTCAAGGGGGCGACATTGGAAGGATCTGTAGTACCACAAGAATGGAGAGCTTCAGTAGATAGTGTCTCCTGCGCATACACAGTGAGAATGTTGAGTAAAACACCTGTTACAGTTGCTCCCTATGCCAGCATTGTTCTAAATGGCAAAAGCCAGGGGTTTAAGACCCCAACATAACTGATCTAGTCAAAGAGAACCAAGACAATTCTGCTGTCCGGTATACAGTCTGCCCTCGTGTGATTAAAGTGAAACAGACTGCATGAAGTGTAAAAGTACCAGTGAAGCTGTGTAATATTTCAGCTAAACCTGTGGTTATTCAACCACGTTCATTATTCTGTTCTGTTAACCAGGTCAGGGTAATAGATAACTTAGCTTCTGATCTCCCTACAGTAAAGGATAATTTATCTTTACCTGAGAAACTTGGTGTACATATTGACAGAACTAATCTCATAGAGGCACATCAGTGTTTTTGCACCCCTTCCATCCTAGTGGCAGAAATGATTTTACACAGTACTGATCCCCAACCCCCCTCCCCTTCTGCACTAGGCCAATTATTTTTTCATTTCGGCAAATTTTATTGAAAAGTCAAAAGGATTGGACAACAGGCTATGCCTATATAAGTTCTCTCCTAGCCAGAATTACAAACAAATATAAACTAAATATAGAAAGAAAGAGAGAGAAATGTTACATGAAGCAGTTACAGAAATAGTGATGCAAGGGGAGTAACTCTCACAGAAGTTCTAATTAAATAAATAAGCCTCATTTATTGAGACCCAAGGATCCCCCCAGTGTTAGACAGCAAGAGATCCACAAGCTACTAGGGGTTCTGACCATACAACGTCCTTAGCCATACACTGGCTTAGGTCATTCACCCCAGCAGACATTGGATCCTCGCCATGCAAAACTAGGAGATTTTTGGTAATACAATGTATATAGATAAATATTTTCAGCAGAAGTCATTATTTTTTTCATCATCATCCAACCACCTACATTCATCAATTTATTTTATAAATTTATAAAGTAAGCCTTATTTTCTACAGAAAGACTTGGAAGCAATTTTGTTATGCACAGTTCAGTAACAACTAATGGTGGTTGTATAAGCTATAAAGACTGATACTTTTTCAAGTATTGACTTTTTCAAGTATAGTAGCATTAATATCATCACAACATTGTGAACAAACATTGAGTAAGACATTTATGTTGTTATGCAAATGATCATCATTCGGTAAGGAGTTCATCAGAACATGTCTTTGGTTATTAATTTTTTTACATTCAAAAAAGTAGTGATAGGGTGTTTCTTGATCCTGTAACCCTGCAGGTAGGGCATAAGAATTGTACCTGCTGCCCCCAATTGCATGATCGTAAGAGGCGACTAAATTTGGGACCTTATCTCTTCTCTCCTTCCTAAATAACTTTCTTCTTCCTAATGTCTCCTTGACAATGCCTCACTTTTGGCCATTTGTTGAGCGTTCGCCCTTGTGAGGAAGGCTTTGGGTTCTGTCCCCTGGCCGAGACATACCAAAGTCTTTAACAATGGTAGTTTCTACTCCTGCTTAACGCTCAGCAAGTTAGGAGTGGGACGACTGGTTCGCCCGTTGTCAGTATAATGTGACCGGGTGGGGCGTCCTGCTGGGTGTCTTCGGCAGTATGTTTCAGTGGGGTAGCACTATAAAGTCGGCATCAGTTCCGCGCTATCACAAGGAGACAAACACGAACATATCGCAGCCTCCCAAAATACACACACATACACTACACGCATGCATCTTGCACACAGGGGAGGCCGTCCTTAAATGACCTTAGCTGTTAATAGGACGTTAAACAAAATCAAACAAACAAACAA
>NW_018408905.1:718615-742467 GCF_002113885.1 Mizuhopecten yessoensis | reverse complement strand
GGTAGCACTATAAAGTCGGCATCAGTTCCGCGCTATCACAAGGAGACAAACACGAACATATCGCAGCCTCCCAAAATACACACACATACACTACACGCATGCATCTTGCACACAGGGGAGGCCGTCCTTAAATGACCTTAGCTGTTAATAGGACGTTAAACAAAATTAAACAAACAAACAAAAATCTTGATCCTGTCTGCAATCACAAGCAGGTAATCCAGACAAGTGATCATTATAAAGGTCAAAGTTCAAGTTACTGGCCTTAATTCGTAGTTTGCATAAAATAATATTATTTTTTCGGCATCCTGAATATTTAAATATGAGAGTTACATCATTATGAGCTTTGCTAAGGTTTTTTAGGTGTATTTTAAACTGATATAGGGACTGGGATTTTGTAATAGTTAAGTCCACTTGATTATACTTGTTGAGAGTGGCAGGAAAGTTACTGTTAAAATAAGTATCTGTTCGACAGAGAGACGGATTAAAAATTATGTTTCCCCTTAACTCATATCTTGTACTTGTAATATTATTAATAAATGGATCTATAATATTTAATAAGTAAGATGGGGGGTCATTATGCAGAATTCTATACATTAGAATTATTTTTTGTTTATTTCTTCTTTCAGCTAATGTTTCCCATTCTAATTCTTCGTAAAGTTTCATATGAGACGTTCCTCGATTTAATCCTGTAATTGTCCTGGCTGCATCTAATTGGACTGTTTCGAGAAGTGTTTTTTCCTGTTCTGTACAATTGTCCCATACTACACTTACATATTCTAAGATTTGCCTAATATAAGAGGTATACATTATAATAAGTGATTTTTTATCTACATAATTTTTTAGACTTCTGAGAATGTTTACTCTTTTATATCCCTTATCATAGGTTTTTTGTATGTGTTTGTATATGCCCATTTACCATCTTCAGTGAAAGTAAGGCCCAAGACGATTGAGAAATCTATTGTTAGTTACTGGTTTATTCAAGAAAGAAATAATTGGGCGATTTGGTTCTTTTTTCCTAGTAAAAATAACAGTTTCAGTTTTTGCAGCATTAAATTTCAAGTCCCTCTTTTCTGCCCATGTACTTGAAGATCATTTGTTAGACTTTCTGCTGCTTGTATTGGATTTTTATCAACAATTATGTATAAGGAAGTATTGTAAACCAGGGTCCAAATCGAGAACCAAGACGTGGTTACTCCGCACAGATTTTATTGGCCTGATGATTTATTCCGTAGAAACGGAAACCTGCAGAATGGAAAGTAATACACTTACCATTCTGGAGGATTTGAATATACAATATAAAATGAATATCACAGATATACAATTGGATTGATTAATGGTCTACTTACCAGGGAAACAGTGAAAGGTGCTCGCCGTGTGCCGGCCAGGTGCGGAGTGACAGGTTTTGGGACAGGTGACGGGTATCGTGATACACTGAGCATGCGCGGATCATTCACACACTCACACAAGTCTCTGACAGCTCGTGCAGACATTGTGTACTAAGTACACCCGGTTACATATTCCCCCGTTTTGGGAAATGACTCCCGGCATTTCCTATTCCTACCTATATCCTACATATTTAAGGTTTTAAGATATCTGTAGTAGGCATGCCTACCATCGTTCCAGCAACAATGGCCATTATGACACCATATAAAGGTATGTCTATATGCATATATTCACATTGAATGTATATACATATATATATGGGGTATAACTCCAAAGCCTATCAATGTCACTGTTGAAGAGAGTGCGGAATCCATACAACTCCATACAACACACTGACCTGTAAGCTTTAACTTAACACAGACTCCATTATAATCATATTGTCACCTTTACAAATGACAATAGCATCACCAATTTTTGACAATACACATCCAGATAAAGATATTAGCAATGTTCAAAATGCTCAAAATACACTATAAATTTAAAACCTATACGATGAATGAATACATCTAATATGGATTATAAGCCTACACCAGTAGTTGGGGAAAGCCCTACCTTCTGGCCAGAATGGCTTACTAACACAAAGATAAAAAAATATTCAATAACACAGTAAAAACATGTTGGGAAATAAGACTAATTGGAATCCCGAGGGTTTTGATTTTTAACTCTCAGACTGACGTTTCCTTGTAGCCAGACCACCTTGCCTGTTGAACATAAGCCCAGTCACCAAGCCGGTCCGGAGGTTGTCGGACCCTGGTGGAACGTCTCCATGGGACAGGGGTGATGTTCCGTGCTGTATCTACTTCCGGAGGAGTTGAATGCTCTTCCGGTATGGACATATTAGCCTCATCAGCATCCATTGCATGGACAGGATCATCACTCACTGTGAGTTGAGTTTCATCAAGGTTAATGACCTCACGATGTGATTAGACTGGACCTAGCTTCTGTTTTCTTAAACGCCTCTTCGGACGTGGAGGAGGGACAGGAGCATCGTCATCACTACTGTCCGTCTCGGCGGAAGATCACACCTCGTTCTCGACTGTGGCCGAAACTCGCGGGCCAGGTTTCGCTGAGTGACCTGATTCCCTGGGAACATCTAAAGGCAAAGTGTTAAAGAGTAACAGCATGTTTCGGTGCTGGGTACGTGTACATCCCTTTCCCGATTCAGGCTTAACCTTATATACCGGAATATCACTATCTGGTTCCTTTACAACCAAATAGGGTTCCTGTTCCCACTTGTCAGCCAGTTTGTGTTTACCTTGGAGACTGACCTTCCTAACTAGGACACAGTCTCCCACCTCTAGTCGAGATTCCCGTATGGTCCGATCATAACGGTCCTTGTTTCGGGCAGCGTTCTTAGACGCTTCTGCGCGGGCAGCTTTATAGGCATATTCCATCCTATTTTTGAGCTTGCCGACATACGTGGTTGGTTCTGCTGCGCCCTCACTCCTTGGCTCTGTCCCAAAGAATGCGTCAACTGACAGGCGAGGGTGCCACCCATACAATAAGTAATGGGGTGAGTACCTGGTGGAGTCGTTTTTTGTAGCATTATAGGCTTGGACCAGTGGCGCTACATAAGACTTCCAGTCAGCTTTCTGGTCCTGCTCAAGGGTTACGAGCATTGCCAGTAGAGTTCGGTTAAACCGTTCATAGGGTGGTATGGGGTAGTCCTGGACTTGGCAACTCTAGCAAGCTTACAGAGTTCCCTAATAACTTTGCTTTCAAAGTTACGTCCCTGGTCACTATGCAGACGCTCAGGAAAGCTGTAAATGGCAATGAAGTGTTCGTACAAAGCCTTCGCTGTCACATGAGCCGTCTTATTCCGACAAGGCACTGCCTGCGCGTACCTAGTGAAGTGATCAGTAATGACTAATATGTTCTCATAACCACCTTTGGAACGCTCCAAACCGAGGAAATCAATGCATAAAATTTCCAGCGTTCTGGTGCTGTGAATGGGAACCAGTTTAGCATGAGTTTTGACTGGAGTCTTGCGTCTTTGACAGCGACCACATGTCTCTACTCTTTCATTTACATCTTCCTCCAGACCTGGCCAGTAAAACCGCTGCCTCGCCAACCAAAGTGTCCTTTCCTTGCCTTGATGGCCCATGTCATCATGAACCCCTTTCAGGGCTAAGGCGTGATATTTCTTTGGCAGGACAAGCTGATTTATTCCCTGACAGTCAAGAGAAACGGTTCGATGGAGTACACCGTCCAGTAAGCGAAATTTCTTCCAAGATCTCAGGATTCTCCATCCTGGAGTGTTTTCCCCCTGGGCTGAAAACCGCTACGCTTAAGGTCACAAACCCTCTCTATATTACTGTCTTCGCTGTGTTCTTTCCGCCAACTTACTGAACCCAGCGTGCCAACCGACTGTGAAAACTCAGTGGCCACATAAGTGACACTGTCAGAAATGACACTTTCTGGGATGGGGTAATCAGCCTCTACAGACTGACAAACAGCCTTAACAACATCAGCGTTTGCGTGACAAATACGAGATAGACCATATGCGTCAGCGTTGTTCTTCCCAGCTCGGTACTTAAGAGTAAAGTTATAGTTGGCCAGAGCGGCTACCCGCCTATGTCCAGTGGCATCCAGCTTAGCTTTACCTAACACATAAGTAAGAGGGTTGTTGTCTGTTACAACCTCAAATGTATTACCATACAAGTAATCATGGAGTTTGTCTGTAACAGCCCACTTAAGTGCTAAAAACTCAAGCTTATGCGCTGGATAATTCCGCTCACTGGTTCTAAGTCCACGACTAGCATATGCTATAACCTTTTCCTTACCATCCTGCAGCTGATACCATCAGCAAATAATTTAATATTATTAACTTGCTCTGTTATATCATTAAAGGGGCTGGTCGGGGGAAAAAATACAAAATAAGTGGGTCTAAATGCATTCTCTGGCCTTCCAAAAGTTATACCACGGTTATATGATGGTCGAATTCTGCTTGCAATGTCCAGTTTTGACCACTGAAATCTCGGGGAAGCCCCGCGTAAATTTAGCGCAGATCTATTAATATATGTCACGTGGTTGTTTCGAAAGTGGGGCAGTGAAGATAACAACAATAGCACGCCGTCATGTGCTATATCGGACACAACTAGCGGACAAGACAGCAATAATATACGTAAATAATTGTTTTCAAAGGTCATGTATGATGCGAGTGTAGTATTCCTACCTATATGTTGTTGTTATATATAACGGTATTGATACCTCGTGCCTGTCATGACTTTTGCATGCATCTTTTTCTTTCGCCTCAATGTTTACATTTGGCCTTATTGATGACGCGCGTTCAGATTTCAGGTTTGAATATGAACATTTTGGCGATTTATAGACAGCTACGACCTGCACAAATCTGGTGTTATTGTTGACTGTTGCAGAAATGCATTCAAAGTCGATTGAAGAGAATGACTGAACATCAGTTACTGTGTGTTGTTTTCTGGCTAACCCGTGATGAGGTGTGGTGGTGTTTTTTCTGGTCATTTCTCTCATTATTTAATGCCTCAAGTGGCAAGCTATCATCAGAGGCAGATGGCTTCAATTTTGTTGGGTCGTTTCGCATATCTTGGTAATGTAGAA
The DNA here is from genome assembly GCF_002113885.1 of Mizuhopecten yessoensis. Classification (NCBI taxonomy): domain Eukaryota; kingdom Metazoa; phylum Mollusca; class Bivalvia; order Pectinida; family Pectinidae; genus Mizuhopecten; species Mizuhopecten yessoensis. The sequence continues at coordinate 737,448 of NW_018408905.1, read as the reverse complement.
CTAATGACCTTACATTCAAAAAAGCTATTTTGAGTTTTCCTTCGGAAGTTGATAGGGAGGTGTGTAACATAACTGCATCTTTGCGTCTTTGTACATCCGTGTCATCACGTCTCTGACGGCAGGATCAACAGACATTTTCTGGTCATTGAGATTCAGTCTGTGCAGATAAGTTTCTGACTCTGCTTAAGGCAACATAGTTTATATGTGGTTGTTTCCTGGAACTGGTCATGTCAACTACAAACCCCGAGACTTGTGATTTGTTTTTAGCAGCAGCAGGTCTTAAAGGAATCTGAATGCGGATCTACGCTTTCCTATTATAAAGGAATGTACGTTGTGTATCAAAAATAGGGGTCCAGCTATGTAACACATGTTTCCAAATGTCTATGTTCTCCTAGTTTCTATACCAGTTTTGTCATCTTCAAACTGCACCCAAACAATACTTGGTCTTTCAGTATTGGTCTGTTTGTATTCAATGCAATTAACAACACAGCATGCTCCATTAACAAGCCCATCTGCAATGTTCAAGTGTGTAGGTACTTCATAAGCCTACAGCGTTTGGAACAGTTGTCATCAGTCCTGCTGTTTTGCTAACATCACAAGGGAGTGACTGGACAAGTCTTTCTTTGACAGACTTTGCAAAGTCACCGTTGACTGTATCGAGGGAAGGTATCCATACCTTAATACCAGCAGATCTATCAAACATCCGAGTTAAAACTGTCAACTTGTTAATTAGTTGTGAACAAATGGGGAGCATGGTATGGGTAGAGTTCATCTTGATTTCAGTGATGCAAGGTCTCTGACTGAAAACTTATCTGACTCCATAGTGCGCATTCTGTTGAGAAGTTCTGCGAATTCTTTGTCATCCTTTTTTCGCAATGATATCTGTAAACAATGATTTTCAGATGTTGTTAGCAAGAGGTCCCATATTTACATGTAGATCTTGAAATATCCATCTGTCCATGGTTCAACTGATACAAGTCACCAATTAGAATAACACTTACACCTACAAAGAGCTGCAAGGAGTTTCCTTTGATTCTTTGATTTAGTATGGAAAGCAACTTTGTTTGTATTTCAGCATACTTTTTCTTTAGATGTTCATGGTTTTCATCTTGTGGTTCCAAGATCATAGTTTTTGGTAAAGGAGGTAATGGGAAACCAAACCTTCCTTTTCAGCTCACCTGGTCTGAAGGACCAAGTGAGCTTATGCCATACCGTTGAGTTCTTCGTCCGTCCGTCCGTCCGTCAACAATTTCTTTAAACGACTTCTTCTTCTTAACCACTGATTGGAATTCAACTTAATTTGACTGGAAGCATCCCTAGGTGGTGGGAATTGAAATTGAACAAATGATGGGGCTGACCCCCAGGGGGCTGAGAGGCGGGGCCAAAAAGGGTCAATCAGGCTATATTGCTTTCAGCGACTTCTTCTCTGGAACTAAGCAGTGGATATCAACCATATTTGACTGGAAGCATCCCTAGGTCGTGGAGTTCAAAATTGTACAAANCCCCCCCCCCCCCCCCCCCCCCCCCAGGGGGCTGAGGGGCGCTGCCAAAAGGGGACATTTAGGCTATATTGCTACAAACAACTTCTTCTGTAGAACTTTGCATTGGATATCAAAAGCATCCATGGGAGGCAGGGATTCAAAATTGTACAAATGGTGGGGCTGAGGGGCGGGGTCAAAAGGGTGCAATTAGGCTATATTGATATAAACGACTTCTTCTGTAAAACTGTGCCATCGATAAAGATTATATTTGGTCGGAAGCATTCATGGAAAGCAGGGATTCAAAATTGTACACATTGTGGGGCTGACCCCCCGGGGTTAAGGGTAAGGGCCAAAACAAGTGTATTTACTTGGAAATGGTTGAGATCCCCAACATATAACTATATATACAATTGCTGGGAGAAGAATACACATTTGCTTCCAGGATGGCCCTAGGGTCTGGCCCCACCCTTGGAGACATAGTCCCTGGGCCATAACTTTAAAACTGTTGAGATCCACAACCCAAAACTATATATACAAATCCTGGGCATGATATTAGAATAGACCCTTGGGTTTGACCGATCCCATAGGGACCTGGTTTCTTAGTCACAGCTTGAAAACAGTTGAGAGCCCACCATATAACCGTATATACAATTGCTGAGTATAAAGAAATGATTGCACATATGCTTCCAGGATGGCCCTAGGGTCTGGCCCCACCCTTGGAGACATAGTCCCTGTAACAATAAACATTTAGGTCTTACTTTTAATGAAGATGGTAAATCGGGTCAACATATCCATAATATTTATGATACAGCATATAAAAGAATTAATATATTAAGAAGTCTTAAAACCTCACTTGATAGAAGTACACTTAACACTATGGATATATCTTATATTAGACCAATTTAAGAATATTCGAATGTAGTTTGGGATAATTGCACTGAACAATCAAAAGTATTATTAGAATCAGTCCAACTAGATGCTGCTAGAGTAGTGACGGGCCTCGTAGAGGTACATCACACCATAAATTGTACAAAAAATTGGGATGGGAAACCCTAGCTGATAGGAGGGAAATTAATTAATTAATTTTAATGTATACAATATTGCATAATATATCACTAAAGTAGTGCTTGGTGTCTGACTGTTCCTCCCTCATGTTCTATTTTACCATGACATGAGAATCTGTTACAAGTGTGTCAACTTGGATGTTATCTTCATTCAGTTGCTCGACCTCTCTCTTCAGTCCCTCTAGTTCCGTTTGCGTTCTTTTGACCTCGTTGCTCTATACTAATACATAAACATTATCATACATGTGTGCACCTGAAATAATAACAAGAGGCCTAATGGGCCTGCATCGCTCACCTGGTATTAATGTCACACTTGTAATCTTAAAAGTGGACTAAAATACAGTTACAGGCAAAATATCAGTGTTTCATTCATAAGAACCTATTAAAAGATTTAAACATATGACACCTGTGACCTTGAATGTCGAACAAGGACATTATAATATTCGGTTGAACAGAGTTTATAGTCTTCCAACCCAGCATGCTTCTGGAAAAATATCATTACCCTGGACCTTTTGGTTATACAAAACAAATCATTTTAAGATTTAAACATAGATTGACCACTGTGACCTTGAATATGGGTGAAGGTCATTCACTTCGTAGTCCTTCATCCCAGCATGTTAATGGCCAATCATCATCACCCTTGGCCTTTTGCTTATTAAGAAGTCATTCAATGGTTTTAAACATATTTGACCCCTGTGACCTTAAAATATATATGTCAAGGTCATTTATTTGAACTTGGTAGTCCTTCATTATCCTAGGCCTCTTGGTTATTCAGAAAAAATTGTTAAAAGGTTAGGAACATATTTGACCTCTGTGACCTTGAAATAAAGATGAAGGTCATTCATTTGAACAAACTTGGTAGCTTGTTTGTTTGTTTGATTTTGTTTAACGTCCTATTAACAGCTAAGGTCATTTAAGGACGGCCTCCCATGGGTGCAAGATGTATGCGTGTAGTGTATGTGTGTGTATTTTGGGAGGCTGCGATATGTTCGTGTTTGTCTCCTTGTGATAGCGCGAAACTGATGCCGACTTTATAGTGCTACCTCACTGAAACATTCTGCCGAAGACACCCAGCAGGACGCCCCACCCGGTCACATTATACTGACAACGGGCGAACCAGTCGTCCCACTCCTAATTTGCTGAGCGTTAAGCAGGAGTATAAACTACCATTTTTAAAGACTTTGGTATGTCTCGGCCAGGGGACAGAACCCAAAGCCTTCCTCACAGGGGCGAACGCTCAACAAATGGCCAAAAGTGAGGCATTGTCAAGGGAGACATTAGGAAGAAGAAAGTTATTTAGAAAGGAGAGAAGAGATAAGGTCCCAAATTTAGTCGCCTCTTACGATCATGCAATTGGGGGCAGCAGGTACAATTCTTACGCCCTACCTGCAGGGTCTACCCTTCATCCCAGCATGTTACTGGACAAATATCATCACCCTAGGCCTCTCGGTTATTCAGAAGAAGTTGTTTAAAAGATTTTAACATATTTGACCCCTGTGACCTTGAATATAAGGCAAGGTCATTTATTTGAACAAACTTGGAAGCCCATCATCCAAGCATGTTACTGGCCAAATATCATCATCCTAGGCCTCTCTGTTATTCAGAAAAAGTTGTTTAAAGGTATTTAACATATTTGACCCCCGTGACCTTGAAAGTGGGTCAATGTCATTTATTTGAACAAACCTGGTAGCCCTTCATCCCAGCATGTTACTGGCCAATTATCATCACCCTAGGCCTCTTGGTTATTCAGAAGAAATTGTTTAAATGCTTTTAACATATTTAACCCCTGTGACCTTGAATATAAGGCAAGGTCATTTATTTGAACAAACTTGGAAGCCCTTCATCCAAGCATGTTACTGGCCAAATAGCATCATCCTGGGCCTCTTGGTTATTCAGAAGAAGTTGTTTAAAGTTTTTAACATATTTGACCCCTGTGACCTTGAAAATTGATGAAGGTCATTTATTTGAACAAATTTGGTAGCCCTTCATCCAAGCATGCTTCTGGCCAAATATCATCACTGAGAAGAAGTTGTTTAAAGTAAAAAGTTGACGCCGGACGGACGACGGACGAACGACGGACGCCGCACCATGCCATTAGCTCACTTGGCCCTGTGGGCCAGGTGAGCTAAAAATAGTATATATGCATACTACCAATATAGTAACAGAACAAGTCTTCTAATAAACACAGATGTTTCAAGTTAACAGTTCTGTTTCCTGTACCACTCAACACTAAAACAAGGGTACTGATCATGATATATATATAAATATAGGTATAGGTAGTTGCTTAAATGTATATAGAAAGGGGAAAACATTATTTTCCATGGATGGACACTGTTTTGCATGCAATACAAACCTACCTGAGCTAACTGGACATCCAGAACTTCATTGGTATTCAGGTCCATAAGGGAATAGGAGCCATATTTAGCTGAAAAGCCAGGAGAGTCGCATCGCCCATCACCGCCAAGTACCAAACTCTGACCTGCACGTTGCTCTATCATTTCCCGCTGATTGGCACTCCACTTATGTATTGTCTATTCAAAATGCCCTCGGCAAAACATTTGCATATTCATTATGTTGAATAGTTGACACACTTTTGAAAAACTAGATCCACTGATGAACAAACACAGCAGCAGATACCAGTAGGTTACTCCATGGCAATGAGTTGTGGCATGAATGGCTTTTCCATTCATACACATGTCCAAAAGGGCACACAGAAGTTGTACTGATCATTGTTCCTTTTGAATAATTAATTACTGTTTTACACATTCCATGGCATGTCTTGCAAACAGAAAGTACCCGGTGTAACGCAGACTCCGACACAAGAAATTGTTTTTCTGAAGCAACATCTGCATCACCTGACAACACATAGTTCACATCTGTTTCATAGTCATCGTCATCATCGTCTTCATCGCTGTCGAGATCTGGATTGTAATCCTGGTCGTCACTCATTGCTGACTGGTCACTGTCATCGACATCCATGTCTACCTCTTCTTGGTCAAAATTGTTGTCGATCACATCCGATGTCCTCCATGATATATCTTCTGTTATCAAACAACACTGGGTGCCTTTACTGACTTGTTCAGGTCTCAATTGGGACCGACTTGAATCCTTCTAGTTCTTTGAGAAGGACTCATGTTGACTTGAGCACTTTTACTCTTAGTACTGACGTTGGACATACATGTTTCAACAGATGGGGTGATGGTAGCGACTCCTCTCTGTTAAAGTTCAACACACACATATCTTGATCTGCTTCATCTAATTCTTGATCCAGATCATCCAACTCCTGAACAAGAAACTTCTGATCATATTCTTGGATGGCCGACTTCAATACCTGAAATGCATTGTAGACAAATGAACATTAATGAAACCAACAAGACAGACATACTGTCTGATATTTTCACAACCTCATACTGTATAGGTATTTAATTATATATATCACTATTGGAAATGGGGCCCATGACTAGAATCAGGGGGAAATGTGTTACAGTAAATTAAACCAAACAGATATTTTTCACAATTGTTATACCAAATACACTGTACTGATCCCCCAACCCTCCAACGTATTATCTGAAAGACATGGATACTTTACATTATATACATGTTGGTGTGGTTTTGTCATAATTACAGAATTCAAGCTGAGAATAGCAAAAAAATAGAGAGATTTGGGAATGATAGTAACATTTTCCATCAAAATTGTGTTAAATTTTACCACAAATTTCTGGGAGTCAAATTTTGACCCCAAATCATTCCCCAGACAAGTTATTATTTGCATACCACTGTACACTAGTATGTCAACATGTCTAATTTAACATTTATTTATGATTGTTTGTGACTGGTCTATATAAATCATTTCATTCAGTCAGTGATTTTTCCCATTTGATTAATTCAGTATGTGTGTTTTGTTTCCTAAAATCAATGCAACTCCTCCAACTCACACCAAATAACACCCTGGGCCTTAAGAAAAATAAAAGGTTCAAAAATGTATTCAGATATATATCATATAAAAAATACTACTTTTGATAGTAATACGTTTATTATATATATATACACTGTATCTCAATTTACAGTCAGAACTTCAAACACACGTGTTTTGAGCATGAAGTTATAAATTATTACTCTTATGTGTACACTTTGTTGTGTACAGTTCAAGTATATAATCAAATCGTTAAGAACTTTCTCCGCATCATATACATGAATTCAAAAGTAATACATTATTTACAATTACCTTGATTTCCCTCATAGAAAATATTCTAACAGCAACTGTGTTTAGATGCCAATAAAATGGGTCAAGAACGTGACCTAGCTGGTGACGTAACAATTGACGTAGGAATACACGTACACAAGTCAAAGGTCACCCAGGCCCATTCATGTTTACAAACAATAAGCACGTGTTGGTATCATCGGCCAAATGAGACATCTAAATAATGTTAATAAAGGTTGTAAAAACGGGGTTTTTTTTGTTTTAATTATTTGTTTTCTAGACTCTAAAGATGATAGTATTAAAAACAAAATTTAAAACAAGAAATTAATAAAATATAACGAGAAATCTGTGTATTGAGGGTCGTCTGCTTAACTTGGACACCTGCCAGTTTTACATGTCGGTAACGAATTGCCCGAATGATGGCTGGTGCATTTGGTAATTTCATACTCTCTCTACCAGGAGAAGATAATGTTGTAAAGTCTTGTTAGACTTTGATTTTGGGGACGACTTTGACAACTTTTTATCAACACTCGGACATGATGCCAGTTGTAGGTCCGGAGGTTTTGAATATTGCAGCCATAGGTGGACTCCCCCACCGGAGACTCCTTCCTCCCCCAAACCCATTGCAAAAAATGGCACGGAAACAGGTTCCCCGCCATCAAAAACAAGACTCTCGAATTTCGAACTGTGGTAGTGGAACATGTCCATTGAAAAATTCACACTGCATAAGGTGTGATGATTTGTTGCTGTGAAGCTGTCCGGACCTTCGACAGTAATGTTCCCATGTCGATCTCTGCACGGGATTCTTCGGGAATTTGAAGAACGAAATTCCGCTTCCTTATTTCAGTCTATTGGAACAACCGAAAGCCGCACAAAACACCCAAATAAAAGTATACACCAACTTTCATTCAAAACGTTGCGTTGTCTGTCACAACAAGATTTCCTGCTTACGCTACATGAAGACTGTGATCAGCTGATATTATATGTAAACAAACAGTGTAATATGGCGGCGGCTTGATTTTCCCGGACTGTTATGACGTCACAAGGGAGTGACCTCGTACCGGGTCACGAAACATGCATAAATGACATATATAAATATGCATCAACTCGTATGACCCAATAGTCGTGTCACTTCAATGTAACCAGACAACGTGTACGGGATTGGGTGTTTTAATAAGGATTTAAAACATCACTTTTTTCTAATACAGATTTTTTATTTTTCGTTGCACAAATCCTTTAATGATATAGTTGATCCTTTTTTAAATGATTTAACAAATGTGAGGTATCAGCTTAGACTAAATAGAGTTTTTAACCCCCGGTATGTAGAACTGAGAGCTATTTAAATAGTTTCTTTCCCTCAACCTTTCGACTTTACAATCAGTTAGACCCAGATATTTTAAATGCTCAATCTCTTCCCCAGTTTAATAAACTAATTAACATAACTAAAAGTATACAAAATAATGATACTCAGACAATGGTAAAAAAAACCTCTGGTGATAGAAAAATCAATATTATACTATGTCAAATTAGAAATAATGCTAGCAACTTAAACTTTAATCTCTTTAATGACCATCTATTAGAATCTGCTTCATGTGAGTGTGGTTATATACAGGAAACAAGTTATCATTACTTCTTTGACTGTTCCAGATACAACAATCACAGACAATTACTCTCTGCTACTCTATTCAATGATAATCACTCGCACTATACTCCACATATTTTACTAAATGGTTGTAACCAATGTGACAATGAAACCATTAACAATATCCTAGAGAGTGTCTCAACCTTTATCTTGAACTCAAAAAGATTTATCTAAAATTGTCTATATCAACTTATATTATAATGTACTAGTAATCTAATATTATAAACATGAACAGCAAACATGCTTATGGTTATAAATATCAGTAAGCACTAACTATAAACACTGTGTGAATATGATACACTCACCCCTTAATTCAACATGGACTTGTATTTTATAATTATTAACAAGTAGTTGTATAATTATATTCTTAACGTATTATAATGTTAATATTAATATGCCATACAATATTGACATAGCTTATTCATAATACTTAATGTATATACGCCTAATATTCAACTATTTCTCTGACTTTTGACCTTTCATAAGCAGTTAGAGTTATCTCCCCTTTACCATATGACTTGCACTTTGTACATAAGTTGTGTCTTTTTCCAATTTTTCACTATAAATTATAATATATTCATATGCTGATTTATACAAATGCATGCAGGAGAGAACTGATATAGGCATAGCCTGTTGTTCAATCAAATTCATACAACATCATGAATACAATTTGTTCAAATGAAATAGTCCCTGGGTCATAACTTTGAAACGGTTTAGATCCCCACCAACAAACTATGAATACAAATGCTGGACGAAAAAAGAGAGATGAATGCAGTCATGATATTAGAATTGATCCTTGGGTCTGGCCACAACCCTAGGGACCTAGTTTCTGAGTCACAGCTTGGCAAAAGTTGAGATCCCCACCCCATAACCATAAATTAAACTGCTGGGCATGAAAAATCTAATACAGATATGCTACACGGATTGGCCTTGGGGTCTGGCATATTGTCTTGGATCTTATTTGGAGAATATTTGCCATGATTGCATAGATATCCAGGTGAGCGATACAGGCCCATTGGGCGTCTTGTTTTCAAGGTCATAGGGGTCAATTGTCTTAAAATACCCATAAACAACCTCTCCTGAATAAACGAGATGCATAGGGTGATGATATTTGGCATGCTGAAATGAAGGGCTACCAAGTTTGTTCAAATAAATGACCGTGACTTATATTCAAGTTCATAGGGGTTATATGTTTATACCATTTAAACAACTTATTGTGAATAACCGAGAGATCTAGGGTGATGATATTTGGCCATTAACATGCTCGTATGAAGGGCTACCAAGTTTGTTCAAATGAATAGAATAACCTTTGCACATATTTAATGTCACAGTGGTAAATATATGTTTAAATTTTAAAATGATTTGTTCTGTATAACCAAAAGGTCCAGGGTAATGATATTTTGCTGGAAGTATGCTGGGTTGGAAGACTATACTCTGTTCAACCTAACGTCCTTGTTCGACGTTCAAGGTCACAGGCGTCATATGTTTAAATCTTTTGATAGGTTGTTATGAATCAAACACTGATATTCTGCATGTAGCTATATTTTAGTCCACTTTTAAGATTAAAAGCCTCTTGTTTTTACTTTATCCCAGCTGGAAGTATTCCACTTTAAACTGTTTACAAACATATCCCAGATGAGAACATATGACACAGTAGCCTCTCTTGCCCATATTATTTACAAATAATGTTTAACCTCCTTTTTCTAACAAATTATAATTTTGTAAGTACACAAAAATACCGTCTACAGCAAACATACACAAATGCACGCATCCACAACATACACTGATTCACGTCCTTGAATTACCTTAGCTGTTAATAGTACGTAAAACAAATTAAACCAACCCAACCTTGTTCTATTCCAATTCAAGGTTAAAAATATACACAAATGAAATGACTATATCGTTAAACAGCCCGATTTCATGATTTCGTTTAGCACTAGAAATATCCCATAATCATACTACGGTCACACACATGATATATACGTCAATAAGAAACAAACTGTATTTGGGTAACGTTAACCTACGTTTTACAGATGTCTTATAACAGAAAAAGAAGTCATGCTTGCGTCAAAATTCATTAATTTGTTAAAATTCAAAGCCGCAAATAGGTAGTTATTATCGCGTGTTTGAACCTACCTTCTGGTATTGTGCCAGTTAATGAGTTCGTCAATATTTATACTTGGGTGTAAACCCTACCTTCTGGTGTTGTGCGAGTTAATGAGTTTGGTGGGGGGTTGGGTTACCCACGGCATGTACCGTGGGAGGCGACTAAAGTGATAACCCCCTGCATAATTGGGGATTTGTTTGGGGTCCTCTTTTTTCGGGACACAAAAGTGACCAAAATAAATCTGCTGCACCCATTGCAATATTTGGGATCTTTATATTTCTTTCTACTTCTAACTAACTTTTATTTCCTAGTGTCTTGCTTGACAACACCTTAAGGGTAATGATAACTGGTTCACCCGTTGTCAGTTTAATGTGACCGGACAGAATGCTGTGCTGGGTGCCTTCGGCATGGTATTTTAGTAAGACAAAACTATAAAGCCTGCATCAGATCCGCGCTATCAGAAGGAGGCAAGCACACCAAAATACCCCGTCTCCTACATACACACACGCAAGTATGCATACACTACACTCATGGAGGCACGTCCTTAAATGACCGTAGCTGTTAAAAGGACGTTAAGCAAAATAAGCCATAATAAAACATCACTTTTGGCCTTAATGTTGAGAGTTCGACTAGGTAAGGAAGGCAATGGGCTCTGTCCCCAGACCGGGATATACTAAAGTCCTTTGTTATTCCCAGCTTAACGTTCAGCATTGAAATTTAAAGAAATGGCAACAATTGGTTCACCTGTTGTCAGTATAATGTGACCGGGCGGAATTATGAGCAGGGTGCCTTTGGCATGGTATTTCATTGAAATAGCACTCTAAAGTCGGCATCAGATCCGCGCTATCTCAAGGTTTGGTTTGGTTTAGTATTGTTAAACGTCCTATCAACAGCTATGGTCATGAAAGGACGGCCTCCCCTGTGTGCAAGATGCATGCGTGTGTGTTTTGGTAGGCTGCGATATGTTCGTGTTTGTCTCCATGTCATAGCGCGGAACTGATGCCGACAGTATAGTGCTACCTCACTGAAACATACTGCCAAAGACACACAGCAGAACACTCCATCCGGTCACATTAAACTGACAACGGGCGAACCAGTTGCCCCACTCCTAAATTGCTGAGCGTTAAGCAGGAGTAGAAACTACTATTTGTACAGACTTTGGTTTGTCTCGGCCAGGGGACAGAACCCAAAGCCTTCCTCATAGGGGCGAATGGTCAACTAAAGGCCAAAAATGAGGCATTGTCAAGCGAGACATTAGGAAGAAAAAAAATGTTTAGAAAGAAGAGAAAAAATAAGATCCCAAATTAAGTCGCCTCTTACGATCATTCAATGGGGGCAGCAGGTACAATTGTTACGCCCTAGCTGCAGGGACTCTTATCACAAAGAGGCAAGCACACCAACATACCCTGTCTCCTGCATATACACAGCAGGGGTTGACACTAACTTTTAATAGGTGGTGGACCGCAGGTCCACCTGCTCTCTTGATCTGGTGGACCTGGTTAATTTCTGGTGGACCTGAATAATATTCTCAGATCTGGGGCGCCATGCGCCCCGGTCGACGAGCGTAGCGAGGAGTGGGGGGTGGGTTCGGGAGGGGGTACCCCCCTCCTGAATAAGAGGGGGGTACGGGGGTCCTCCCCCGAAATTTTTTAAAAGCTAGATGCAAAATCCTGGCATCTGAGGGTTTTAAACAAATAATGAAGGTTTTTTAATTTTCTGTAAAATACTTGTTTTTTCTCCTTATTTTTTTATTTTTTCCATTTATGAACAAGTTTTAGTAAATGACACAGAAACATGAAACAATTTTCTCCTTGTTTATTTTTTTTTACATAGCTCCCATCCAAAGGTGTTTGAAATTCTGACTGTAAATTGAGATAAAGATCATATGAAAAAATAAGGATAAAATAATATACTTTTTTATAGTATTATACCTTTTTTATATGATCTTTATCTCAATATACAGTCAGAATGTCAAACAAATTTGCCCCAACAGTAGTCTTTACGTATTTTGTTGCAACTCTATTCAATCCTTCCTGGACATTTCGGAATCATCTTCTGAGTGCACGATACCCCACATTTCATTAAGTTTGTGTCAGTATCATTATTGAGCCATGTAAACGATTTTTCCATGACTCCTGAAAGGATATCATCCTTTTTGTTGCCCATACAAACTTCGTGTTGTTTTTGTTCTGTTGAAGTTTTTAACTTTTTTTTTGCCAGTGGTTGTAAACCAAGCCATTTAAAAATCGCGACACAGGCGATACGGTACTAGTCTAGTACAGATACTAAGTTAATCGACGGACACGATCACCTAAACGATATACGCTATAGAATACGATAGAAATCAAAACGTAACACGAAATTGTGAGGCTAAGTTTACCTTCATTTATCGGTTGACCACCGTGATCGTGACGTCATCGTCATTTTAGTGCTTATAATAGCGGCAAACTATACCACAAGCGACTCAAACGCTGAAAAGATTCCGACTTACCGCAAGCGGATTCACGCACTTCACTCGTCCAAGAATGATAACGACAACTTTTAGCGGGTTAACAACACGAAAATACGATACATTTTTTAACCAGATGGGATTTTACGGCTCGCTGGCGAAGGAAATAAAGTCTTTATTAGTATATTTCTGAACAATATTCTCAAATATATCTACACTAATCAAGTAATATGTGGTGGACCGGCGGTCTACCAGCTTTGGAGATTAAGTGGACCGTCCAAGATTTTGGTGGACCCGGTCCTCCGGTCTACCGTTAGTGTCCACACATGGAGGCATGCCCTTAAATGACCAGAGCTGTTAATAGGACGTTAAACAAATTAATATACCTCTACTTGATTTACTCTATATTTAAGTAATTGGTTAAATCGAATATATCCGCACTTTTGCCTGACTGTGTTTTAGCCTTGTGTGCTAGTCTGGGAACTAAAACACACCTTCTCAACTAAAACACACATACACTCGTGTGTTTCCGCTGAGCCAATCACACGAGAGGTGGGCGGAGCTTGCTACCGAACGCGCCTCCTACTGTGCAGACGACACTTTCTCTTGTTTCTTCAATTATGGCGCTGTCAAGATTTTCGGAATTAGATGAAAGTGATCTTAAGACACTGCTCGAGGAAAGGGACTCCGAAAGTACTAAAAAAAATGTGAAGGCATCCGTTGCCGTACTTCTACGCTTTTTGGAGGCAAAAGGTACTTGTCCAGTCTGGGTTGTTGGGACGTGAAGCTATACACCTTATGGTTTACAAATATTTTCTAGTTAAAATTATCTCTCCAGTGTGTATCGGTATAATAAAACGGTTAAAGTATGGGGTTGAGGGATATAGCAAGTTTCTGGTGTTCCTTGACCATGCCTATTTCCCGAGGCGAAAATAGGCATGGTCAAGGGACACCTGAAATTTGTTATATCCCTCAACCCCATACTTTAACTGTATAATAAACCAAACGAAAACCAAACAACCTACCTTCTGGTATTGTGCCAGTTAATGAGTTCCTCAATATTTATACCTGGGTTTACAGCCTTCCTTCTGGTATTGTGCCAAAAATTATTTCGTCGATATTTCTACCTGGATATACCCGCGGTGATGATCCGTTACAGTCTAGCGATATTTTGCCGTCGGCTTCTTTGGTGCTCCTGGTACGTTCGCCATTCAACGTCTGGTTTACGAGGAGTTGTTTTCCCGCGAAAGATCGTCTTTCCCTTTAGACGCCTTCTTAGCTCATATAACCTTAGCTGTAAGTAGGCTCCCCTGCAGGTCGGGGATTGAAAACAAAAGTACACCTGCTGTTATCCGCTGCACGTGTGTATCGTAAGCGGCGACTAATGTGGGAAACCTCTAAAGAAATGCGGATTTGCTTTTGTGCCATTTAATTGGGGACACAAAAGTGACAAAAATTAATCTGCTGCACCAATTGCAACAATTGTGATATTTTTCTTTGTTTCTACTCCTGTGTACCCTTTATTTCCCAGCGCCTTTTCTTTGGGTTCTGTCCGCTTGCCGAGACATACCAAAGTCTTTAAAAATGGTAGTTTCTACTCCCGCTTAACGCTCAGCAATTTAGGAGTGGGACGACTAGTTCGCCCGTTTTCAGTATAATGTGACCGTGTGGAGCGTCCTGCTGGGTGTCTTCGGCAGTATGTTTTAGTGAGGTAGCACTATAAAGTCAGCATCGGTTCCGCGCTATCACAAGGAGACCGACACAAAAAAATCGCAGCCTCCCAAAATACATACACTAAACGCACGCATCTTGCACACAGGTGAGGCCGGCCTTTAATGACCTTACCTGTTAATAGGACGTTAAACAAAATAAAACCAAACAAAACCTTGGCAACACCTCACTTTTGGCCTTAATGTTGAGAGTTCGATCAGGAGAGGAAGGCAATTGGTTTTATTCCCAGGCCGGGACATATCAAAGTCCTTAAAAATGGTAGTTGTTATTCCCTGTTTAACGTGCAGCATAAAGGGTAATGACAACAACTGGTTCATCCATTGTCAGTATAAAGTGACCGGGTGGAATGCTGTACTGGTTGCCTTTGGCATTGAATTTCGGTGATATAGCACTCTAAAGTCGGCATCAGATCCGCAGTACCACAAGGAGGCAAGTACACCAACATACCATATCTTCAGTACACAACTGTAAAATAAACAACAAGTTGACCAACCACATCTTAGCTCAACCTTGTCGGGGTTTTTCCGCCAACACAAAAAATTCACGTGCGCTGCACCAAATTTACCAATTCCAATATCGATGTCAAAGACTCGTCTCCTAAATGATCAAGCATATTAAAAAATGTACAATATATACAACAATGATAAAATAGTACTATGAATGGTTAATTGGTAAAATAATTTTACATGTACATTATAAATCCACTATTATCACAGAAACAGCTCTAAATGAACAATGACCCGAACTTTCCAGCTCTGGGGGCAGCATGGTCAGCCCAGGTATTGCATTTTAACTACACAACAGTTAGATAAATAATGTGTTAAATTACACAAATTACGCAAATGATGAGCATACATGTTTTTTATCCCATAATATACTGTTTGGCACATTTCTAAAAAGATAATAGACTTTTGAAGTTCTGTACATATGATAGTAACCTATTCGATATATATATGGACTTTGATATGTGAAAGAAATTTTAAAAACATTTGTTATAAAAGATGGCATATTAAATACATTCTGTGTTGATGATCAAGTAGTTCTTGAATGGATATCGGATGTCAAAGTAAAATTGTTTAAGTAATCTGGAGCCAGGTTGTTTAAAACTTTGTACATTTAAATACAGTGGTTGTAGGATATTCGTTTTTTAAAAGGCAACCATTAAAAATTGCTAAAAATTTCATTTGAAGGTGTACAAAAATCACATTTCAAAATAACTCTGGCAGCTCGTTTTTGTAGTTTTTCAATATTTGCAATGTGGTTATGTGTGGCATTTCCCCAGGTATTAGAGCAGTAGTCAAAATGGGGATTAATGAAACAATTGTAATATGTGAGACATAATGATTGGGTCAGAAAAGGTCAAACGCGTCTCATTTGGAAAGTTTGATATGCAATCTCTTTTGCTGTATCTGCAATTTGTTTATCCCAAGATAAACAATTGTCAATAGTAACCCCAAGAAGTTTTTCTTGTTTCACATTTTCTAATTGTGTATCATTTATAAAAACAGATACATTTTCAGATTGACTACATTTTCTTTGTGATGTTCCAATTAACATAACTTTAGTTTTGTCTGTGTTTACACACATTTTGTTTTCATCACACTATTCCTGAATTAATTTGGCATCATAATTTAAACTGGAATTGATGTTTTCTATTGATTTGCCATGTGTCTGAGCGGCTGTGTCCTCATCATACATGTTTATTGCTGAGTTTTATGTGAGCAAGGGTAGTTCATTCACATACACTTTACTATAACATTAAGGGCCCAATGATTGATCCCTAGGGGATACCGACTGAGGGGTTGAGAATCACTAAATGATTTTTAGGTCACCTGAGACAAAGTCTCAAGTGGCCTATTGCGATCGCCTTTTGTCCGTCGTCGTCCGTCGTGCGTCCGTAAACAATTTACATTTTCGACTTCTTCTCCAAAACCCCTGAACCAATTTCAATGAAATTTTGTAGAAACCGTCCATGGACATATGTCAACTAAAATAGTTGCCGGTTTGGTCCCTGGCCCCCGGGGGCCTGAGGGGTGGGGCCAAAAAGAGTTGAATTGACTGAAATTTCAAAAATCTTCTTCTCAATACCCAGATATGGTAAAATCAAACACTCTTCATGGATGGAAGGGTTTTAGGGTGCCCCACCAAAATTGTGAATTTTCTGACTCTGGGGTCTCACGTTTACCCCTGGTGAGGGGGTAAACTTTACTATAGTTTATATAGGGAAATCACATTTTGAACCAACATTTGTTTAATTTCCATTGGAAGTAATTCAATTTAGGTTATCATTATCAGTTTTGGGTAGCAGTTTGATGGTATGCACATGTGAGCCCTGACTGACCCCCCGGGGATGATGGGAGGGGCCAAAAAGGGTTGAATTGACTGAAATTTCAAAAATCTTCTTCTCAAGACCCAGATATGGTAGAATCAAATACTCTTCATAGATGGAAGGGTATTAAGGTGCTTTACCGAAATTGTGAATTTCTTGACCCTGGGGTCTCACGTTTCCCCCTGGGGAGGGGGTAAACTTTACTATAGTTTATATAGGGAAATCACATTTTGGACCAACATTTGTTTAATTTCCATTGGAAGTAATTCAATTTGGGTTAGCATTATCAGTATTAGGTAGCAGTTTGATAGTATGCACCTATGAGCCCTGACTGACCCCCAGGGGCTGATGGGTGGGGCCAAAAAGGGTTGAATTGACTGAAATTTCAAAAATCTTCTTCTCAAGACCCAGATATGGTAGAATCAAATACTCTTCATAGATGGAAGGGTCTTAAGGTTTATGACCCTAGGGTCTCACGTTTACCCCCTGGGGAAGGAGGGGGGGCAAAATTTATTATGGTTTATAATGGCAAATGATACTTTGAATATTACATGTTAATAACTTGATTGGAATTATAACCTTGAATTGACAGTTTGATACTTTGAAAATTTTGAGCCAGCCCTACCCCCAAGGGCTGTAGTGTGCTAAAATTTCTTTATTTTCCTTGTTTAGAATCAGAGGTGCTAGTTTCAAATCCTTTTTAGTCTGAAATCTGTATGCTAGATATTGAATAAGGTGGTTTTATTGTTTTTTGTCACTTTGAATAATATTTCTGTTCCTGTTAAAAACAAAATCAACTCTCTGTATAAATATATCAGGTGACCGTTAAGGCCCATGGGCCTCTTGTTATTATATATTATTGGCAAAATTTACACTCGAACGTGACATTCTCTTATGAGTACTTTCAAATGTTACTTGCAATACTAAACGGTTATGGGCAAGGATATTACTTTTTTTGTCACATTACTTAAACACGCAATTTTAAAGAGGATATATATTAACTAACCCTTAACAGTCAACAATAGGTATTCCCGCTGTAGAAGTTGTGTACGACTTGATCATAGGGGTTCGTTACAAATGTCTTGTACATATATGCTATAATGATATGGGTCACAGTACACATATACCATTATAGCATATGTGTAGAAGACATTTGTAACGAACCCCCGTGACCTGATTGAAACAACACGTCGGGCTTTCCATAAAACTGTGTTTTTGACTCTCCACATTTGGAGCAAATGGTGATTTGAAGCTTGATAGTCATTGGTCAAATATGCTATCACGTGCTCGTTAATTTGAAGTGGCAGTTTCAACTAAATTCAATGAAAACTCGCCTTCTGTCTAAGCAATTCAATTGTGGTAGCTGTTCTGTCCTGTGCCACACAATGTTGCATCGACAAGATCGGTTAAATGTTCATACACCGGGTAACTGTTGTCGTCTTCCTTTTCGTCTGAATCGTTTTCGTTCATCTTCGAAATATCTTCTGTGCCTCGACTCGCTTTCGACAGCAACATGCATTCCGATCTTTAGCTCAAACAAAGTAAGGTCGTTATTTTTAGGTCACCTGAGCTTTGCTCAAGTGACCTATTCCAATCGCTTTTCGTCCGTCGTCGTGCGTCGTGCGTAAACTTTTACATTTTCAACTTCTTCTCAAGAACCAGTGGATGGATTTTTTTCAAACTTGGTCAGAATCATCCTTGGTAGATGAGGCTTCAAAATTGTAAAATTGGGATTCCTACCCCAACCCCTGGGGCCAGGGCGGGGCCCCAAAGGGAAAATTATCCAATATTTCAAAAATCTTCTTCTCCAGACTCAGAGGTACTACAGT
>NW_018408905.1:706143-717698 GCF_002113885.1 Mizuhopecten yessoensis | reverse complement strand
GGGAGGGGTTAACGTTTAATATAGTTTATATAGGGAAATAACACTTTTCAGTATATATTTTATCCATTTTCAGCAGAAAATTGCTCAAACTTAGTCAGAATCATCTTGGGTAAATGATTTTCTTAAAAGAGTTTTTGTAAAATTAGGATTCCTGCCCCATCCCCAGGGGCTAGGGCGGGGCCCCAAAGGGAACATTTACCAATATTTTCAAATTCTTATCCATTGATGACATGACAAGTATTGTATTTCACTTGGTTGACATGCTGATTTCCACGTCACATCTAAACAATAAAATAAAGCTACCAGTATCTATGATATAACTCAGGTGACCGCTAAGGCCCTTGGGCCTCTTGTTTCAAAACCTCATTGGCTAATCTCGATGTGCAGGTGGTTCGCTTTAAATCCATTAATAGGTTTCTGTCTGTTTTCTCTGGGATAAGTGTAAGGTGGCTTATGTATGATCTTGCGCCAGTTCTTTTCCTCTTTATATAAGCTTTGTGCCCAGTAGGTCTGGCATTGTGTGACGATGTCCACCAATCGCATACAGATTTCTTTGCTTCTATAGAAACTGCATCACTTCGGACCTTGCGCGTGGTTACAAGAAGTGATGCCTTTTCCGAAGTGAGTACTGACAGCCGTACACTCGTTTTGCGGCACGTGTTTTTGTTTTGGTATCTTTCAGGTTCTCACCTCTAATAACTCCATTGCAGCTCTTGCTTCATTGCTTCTATGTTTCTTTGTTACGGTCACTAAGTCCTTTAATTTGAAATGTTGTTCGACTCAAAAACAGACTCTTCTGATCGAGTCATTGGACTAATTTCGGACATTAAACTGTTCCGTATACTCCTTCGTCGTGATGGCGACTCCGGAAAAGTTCCATTTATTTCTTTCAATAACCCGAGATTTTTCCATTCAATTCCTGAAACACGGTACCATAATCTGGAAAACCGATGTTTTTGGGTGTTTCTAGCGCTCTCTGAAAATCAGCGGACTCTTTCTGTGCTTTCACATATTTTTGAGCTATTTCTCGTTTCCCGGTTCAAAGTTTATTAGTGTGATCTTTGTTTTTTGTATGGCAATTCAGTTTTTGTTGCTTCTTCTTTTTCGTGGATAACTCTTTATAATATCTGGCTTTCTCCAAGTATATTAGTTTCATCATTGCTAAAAGAAATTTACCACACAATCAACGTGTTTGATCCGAGAGAGACAAAAATGACGGGGTTAACATGCATCTTTGTAACGGGAGGGTGGCAGTAATAATTGGGATCGATCTGTCTGTCAGGGAGATGGAACACGTTGTGTGGGCTTCTCTATGTGCAATGAGTGTAACAAATGTTGGTTGGGACTGAAGTTTGTGACAGGAGGGTGATTATAATTGTTGGATTGATATCATTATGACAATAGGATGACAAAAGTCGGCGGGGTTGATATACTTGTGACACAGAAGAGTGACAATAGTCGGTGGGATTGATATTATTGTGACAGGAGGATGACATTAGTCAGTGTGATTAATATAATTGTGACAGGAGATGGACAATATTCAGGTGAATACTAATACTAGTGAATCTCTATAAAAGAAAGTAGTAATGTAGCTCGCTATCGTTGGCTGGAGATCACCATTTTTCATTATATATACCATATCATTTACACAAAAATATATCGGAAATGGGAAAACGGATAATCAGAAAATGTACATGAAACGGCTGTTATTGCGTGTAAATGTAAAGTTGTTTTCGTTTGGTTGGGATTAATTTTCTTTAACGTCCTATGAACAGCTAAGGTCATTTAAGGACGTGCCTCCATGGTATGTAGTGTATACGTGCTTGCGTGTGTGAATGTAGGAGACGATAAGTTGGTGTGTTTGTCTCCTTGTGATCGCGCGGATCTGATGCTGACTTTATAACGCTACCTCACTGAAATGCCATGCCGAAGGCACCAAGCACAGCATTTCATCCGTTCACATAATACTGACAAAGGGTGAACCAGTCGTTGGCAATCCCCTTAATGCTGAACGTTAAGCAGGGAATCACAACTACCATGTTTAAGGACTTTGTTTGTCCCGGCCTAGGAATTTACTTCAGTGTCCTCTATTTTAGGGACACAAAAACAACCAAAATAAATCTGCTGCGCCCATTGCAATATTTGGGATCTTTATCTTTCTTTCTACTTCTAACTACCTTTTATTGACACAAATACATACAACTGCCCCGGTTTTACTGACTCCTACCAATGCCTTAAATGTATTGTGAGACTTGTAGTTGGAGTAAGTTTTCGATTTGTTGTCCAAGGCAGATGGAGTTTGTAGATTCTAGTGTCACAAAATCGTTCAAAACATTCTGGAATGTTCTGATGTAATACACAAGTTTAGCTTCGGTAGAAAAATCAGTTTCGAAACATTCATGCATAAAAAGACTCCAGACAAGAAATATTCTGGAGACTCTTCCAGCTGAGAGCTTGAACCTATGTTGTAAATCTGCAATTAGTAAACCTAATTTTAATCTCATCATTACAAGTAAAAACTCGTCCATCAACCTCAGAGTCCTTCGTGATTTGATTTGGCCAACACTCATCATCAACATTAAGTCTATCTGCACCACTATGTACCAAACTATTTTCATATACTGCATAAAATATTGCATGATTTGGTAGACCTGTGTAAAACATCATCAGTTCATTCGAGTCTTTGATGGCCAAAAGTGAGGTGTTGCCAAGCAAGGCGCTAGGAAAATTCTGCAGGGGGTTAGCTCCTTAGTCTCCTCCTACGATAATACCGTGGGTAATAGCAGTAGTTGAGCCGAATAGTATAAAAAAAATCGGTAAATGATGCAAGCATAGGATTTGGTACATACACTCTTTCAACTCTACTTAACTCAAAAAGCACGTTAGCCATTCATCTCAAAGTAGTTTTTAAAGCTATATCATACATTTAACAATAAAACAAAAATAAAAAGACCATATAAGGTTTTATTAAGCCTTCCTTTTGTAAAATTAAAATCATAATATCTACAAATAAAGCGAAAGAAAATAACAAACATATTTACACGGTTTTTTCCCCTTCATTTTAAATTGTGAGCTCCTGTCACTAATCTAATATTAACATAGTATCTAAGTGTCATAACTGCAACACAGCTGTATATCTATGTTTCACAGTTACAACTACACAATGCCGTGCAAGGTAGACTTAATCTGAAACATTTGCATCGACCACACCATTCCGTCTTGCATCCACATTTTGTCAGTTGTTGACAACTCTGGGCAATTGGAGCAAGTTTTGTCCACACGATTTGCCAAATATCCCCCATTTTATTCCAGCTCCATTCCCTAGTACATTCAGTTTCCATGTTGGATATGATAGACTGACCCCAGATGGAACCTGCTTGGTAGGCAGCTCGTCTAGTATGCTCGATTAGAGCTCCACGTGTTGGCGGGATTGACTCAAAGAGCAAAGAGACCAAGTCTTGCATTGTTGATATTTGCAGTAGGGCTTGATTTGTCATACATAGCAATGACATACATTTGCAATGCGGGAAGAACCAAAGGTGTTTAGATAATTGTAGGACTTGGCTGTTTTTGTGCAAAGAAAGCGGGATGTATGGTCGTATAAGAATCTGGTAGTTCTGGTACCTTTTTAGCTTTGCTGTCAATTAGATTTCTCTCTATTAGTATTTGGCCTTGATTTACTGATGTTGGGTGTTGAAATACTGGTGCCATGAAAAGATGTTGGTGCGGTAGTTGCAGACGGAGTATGGGCAATGTTGTTCATTGCAGCAGTAGTAAAAAGGTCTTTCCTCAGATCAGATGGACACACAACACCCTCGTTCTTGTATCTATTCACAGCTGCATCCCCCAATTGAGCAGACACGTCAAGAACCCTGTCATAAAAAATACTTCGACCATGTCCGTGCAGCATTTCTACCAGAGCCTTTTCTTTGTTAGCTCACCGGGTCCGAAGGACCAAGGTGAGCTTATGCCATACCGT
Source organism: Mizuhopecten yessoensis (assembly GCF_002113885.1). Taxonomy (NCBI): domain Eukaryota; kingdom Metazoa; phylum Mollusca; class Bivalvia; order Pectinida; family Pectinidae; genus Mizuhopecten; species Mizuhopecten yessoensis. Next base: position 713,719 of record NW_018408905.1, on the reverse strand, counting down.
CTGTCCGTCGTCCGTCCGTCCGTCAACAATTTCTTTAAACGACTTCTCCTTCTTAACCACTGATTGGAATTTAACTGAATTTGAGTGGAAGCATCCCTAGGTGGTGGGGATTCAAAATTGTACAAATGGTGGGGCTGAGGTGCGGTTCAAAAAGGGGGCAATTTGGCTATATTGCCTTAAGCGACATCTCCTCTGGAACTAAGAGATGGATATCAACCATATTTGACTGGAAGCATCCCTAGGTGGTGTGGATTCAAAATTGTACAAATGGTTGGACTGCCCCACCCTTGCAGACATAACGCCTGGGTGATAACTTTGAAACGGTTGAGAAACTATATATACAAACGCTGGGCATAAAAAATCAAATACAGATATGCTACAAGGATTGGCCTTGGGGTCTGGCATGTTCCCTTTGATCTCATTTGGAGAATATGTTGCCATGATTGCTTAGATATCCAGGTGAGCGATACAGGCCCTCTGGGCCTCTTGTTTTTGCATATGTGGACATGCCAATACTACAATAATGTGTCGGGGGCTAGTACGGTAGCATTTGGGACACTTAGCTATAGTTAAATAGTCACTGAACTCCATACCGAGTTTCACACCAGTGTGCACTGGTTGTGCTTTAACATTCACTCTATTGTTTTGACAATTTTGGAATGTCTAAAGGTTTTAGCTCCCTACTTGTATTTTGCATAGCAATTGTACTGGGGCAAATGTGCCATGGCCAAATCAGTCTTAGACGCACCAAACCGTAAATGCGATATTATGTCAGCCCCGTGCTCAATCATACAAACAAATTAAAGAAGAATAGATGGTACGGCATCTTCTATGCAATTATCATGGAACGTTCCATTGAATGCAGCCTTGTGCTTGATCATATGCCTTCGTTAGATTTCAGCTGGTTTGGTAACCGTGAGAGCCTCCGAATAGTCAATTGCCTGTGACAGGGCTTCACCAATATCCTGCTTAATAATGCCAACAGAATATCTCTTCCCTTCTTGTGGGCCCCCAAATCAGGAATTTCTGCAAGTATCTTGTCCTTTAATCTTTTAGAATTAACATTTGGTGTTTCTTCTCCTAATGGTTCCTGCCGCGACACTACTCAACAGGGGGCGCGCATGTACTGGGGGGGGGGGGGTTACTACCGACGCCAAGATGGCGGATGAGTGTTTTCAGAACTGGTACAGAAGCTGAAGACTGAATTGAGGAAACGGAGTGCTACTACCCATGGCAGAAAAGGTGATTTGGTTTAGAGGTAAAACATATTATATTTCATACTGAATAAAAGCTGCATTTATTGTTGCCTTTCTATCGGTTTCACCCGTCAGCTGTTCGGTTAATCGTCTGTCACTGTCGGTATCATCGAAAGTGAAAGTAAGGTGTGGGAAAGTCCGAAATACATAATTATTATATTCTTTTATTTTTTTGATGGACGGGTATCTCCATTTCTATCAATAATGTATGAGATGTTCATTTTTCTTTCATGAGATCAAGGTGTGAAGATAGAAAATAGACAGATTTTAACTGTCCCGGTGCAAAAAAAAGAATAACAGTCAATTTCAAGTTTTTCTATTGTCTGACCTTGGACTCTTATGAATTGGCAACGCGAATGCCAGCATGAGCGGAATTTGTCTTCGAGATGCCAACGATTTTTGCTGTTGTGCATCAAAAATATCAAATCTTACAGGACTAACTGTGATCATTCGTCCATGGAAATCAATAATAGGTAGATTTTCCTTCGATATACTGTGGACTTTTCCTCCCATTCCATTGAGACCCTGCAGGTAGGGTGTAAGAATTGTACCTGCTGCCCCCAATTGCATGATCGTAAGAGGCGACTAAATTTGAGACCTTATCTCTTCTCTCCTTTCTAAATAACTTTCTTCTTCCTAATGTCTCCCTTGACAATGCCTCACTTTTGGCCATTTGTTGAGCGTTTGCCCCTGTGAGGAAGGCTTTGGGTTCTGTCCCCTGGCCGAGACATATCAAAGTCAAAAATGGTAGTTTATACTCCTGCTTAACGCTCAGCAAATAAGGAGTGGGACGACTGTTTCGCCCGTTGTCAGTATAATGTGACCGGGTGGGGCGTCCTGCTGGGTGTCTTCGGCAGTATGTTTCAGTGAGGTAGCACTATAAATTCGGCATCAGTTCCGCGCTATCACAAGGAGACAAACACGAACATATCGCAGCCTACCAAAATACACACATACACTACACACATGCATCTTGCACACAGGGGAGGCCGTCCTTAAATGACCTTAGCTGTTAGAAGGACGTTAAACAAAATCAAACGAACGAACAAACAAACCAACAGATTTTAACCGGGTTTGAACAAGCGAGGGGGGAATGTCTTGGAATTGACGATTAGGAACGTGTTGGGTAGAACAACAAAACGTGATTAATATTTACTTTGAGGGTTTTCTGTTATGGCATTTTCACTATTTTACCATGAGATAAGAGTTCAGGTAAAAAACGGTGTTATTTAGTTGGTGTATTTGTTGTTACACAGTCAGGATCTATTTGATCACAGGAATATGCATAAAAGTTATTTTGAGTAATTTGAAACACCTTAGGATAAAGAACACCATTTTGGGATAGCATCATTCCTCTGAATAGCAGGAGGAGTGTGTAGGTGAACTATAATATTCCCATCAAAACAAAATCAAAAGATATTGGGTACACAAAAAGATAAAAAGATACGAGACAGAAACACAGGGGCCCAGCGAACAAATTTCAAAATGTATTTGTTTGGACCATGTTTCTTTAGAAGAAAAATCATTAAATTTTTTAAAAAATTAAGGAATGAAATTAAATACATGTAGTGTAATAGTAATATTACAGACTATTTTTTGTTTTTGTACTCACTAATTATAGACTGCATATTTTTATTTGTATTATTATTTTTAGATTAAAGGCCTATGGAAGAAAAAGGAACTTCAGACAACCCGCTGTTGACCTGCCCGATGCCATTGACGTGTTTTGGCCAGTTGCTGGATTTCAGCAATTAAATCCACACCATACGATTATCCTTCCCAAATTGACTCGGCTGCAGATAGAGGAATACTTCTTGTACAGATTGGCAGGTAATTATCATCGAAAGATTTAAATACAATTGAGAGTCATTATATTGCAAGTGATTTATATTTCATTAAAGCATTAAACAGCATTATAATAATCACAGTATTGTAACTCTAAATGGAAGGCAGCTAGCTCATTTCTTTGTGCATAGTATTTTTATTTTTCATTAATTTTGACAACTCATAGATGTTAAAATTTCATATATACATTTTTAACTAACAGAACAACCAATATCAGTCACCTAACCTTAAAATGCGCCACAAGAAGCTAACTGAAGCTTTCCATTGGTGTCGACAACTATATCAACTTAACAGTTGTAGTAATGAATATCACACCATGACCAAGCATATGGTCTCACAATGCACAGCTGGTTTTTATAAGTTCTTAATCATAACGTGGAACTAAAGACTAGTTAATGTAAACATAATGTAACTATTGCAACAAGCGTTTTTCATAATTTTAAATCTTACTGCCTCTAGGTGACAAAGAAGCGACATCAGACGTGAAGGCACTGCAGAAATGAAAAGACATGGTGGAGGGAAACCGTATTCCTTACTGGAAAAGTTGGGGCAAGAGCTTTCGCAGAAAAATAGTTGGTTAAGACAGCATTCAAGTCCCTTGTATTTTTTAAGTCTAATTTGTGAGCATCAAATCCATAATCAAATGATCACAACCTCCTGAAAAAGGGTGTATATTTGGTGAGGAAATTAACATTAATTACGGCAAACATGGTATATGAAATATCTTAATTGTTGACAAGATATTTCTTCATTTAGTACATACATGTAGGTATCTATTTTACTTGCAATAAGCCCAAATCAATGTTGTTTGCCAAACATTAAAGTACATTTTTTTATGTATTTTACAGATTGCTAAACGTGTTCTTGATTTGGAGGCACAAATAAAATTCAAAGGAAACATTATAGAATTATACCAATGAAGATATATGTACAGTATATAGGCTATGCATTGCTCTCTACCAGGGGGGCTCTGAAATTAAGAAGCGAGAAACAAATATAAATAATTCTTGATGCGAGTTTGCTTGCTTACAGTGGTGCTCCAATAATTTTATATCTCTTAGCAAGTCCAATAATTATTTCTATGTGTATCCTTTTGGAAGCAAATCTTCTATCTTTTACTACTTCTTCAGGTTTTCCCCTTCAACATAAACATTACGGTTAGCAAACAAATCCTGGACCATAATTCCCCTATCTGCCATGATACTGCCAAACATTAAAGTACATTTTTTTTATGTATTTTACAGATTGCTAAACGTGTTCTTGATTTTTATCCTTTTGGAAGCAATTCTTCTATCTTTTACTACTTCTTCAGGTTTTCCCCTTCAACATAAACATTACGGTTAGCAAACAAATCCTGTACCATAATTCCCCTATCTGCCATGATACTGCCAAACATTAAAGTACCATTTTTTTATGTATTTTACAGTTTGCTAAACGTGTTCTTGATTTGGAGGCACAAAAAAAATTCAAAGGAAACATTATCCTGGCCCATAATTCCCCTATCTGCCATGATACTATCCCCCCCCCCCCCCTTCAAACAAGTTTCTCTGACTTTTCAATTATCTGGCGATCACCACGAGGAATGCATCCAATCATGGTTTTAACAGTGTTCCTATGTTTGTAACTTGACCTAGTCGAACTTTGGGCCTGTACATGGGAAGGTTTCTGAATAGGAACCTCGGTAGCATCAAGGATAACCCTAGTGCTTTTGATTTTTTTCCCAAAATCCCTCGGCATGTGTTCTGTTACAGCGTCCCGGGTAGGCCAAATTGGTAGCTCCTTCAGCTGAAAGTACAACAAAACTATCCAAGTGATGACTACTTTAGAAACGGTTGTTTCGCGTATATGGAACTTTTCAGACAGCTCATAATCCTCAGAGCCCTGACGAAGCTTCATCATGGTCAAGAAGAACTGATCTTCTGCTGCAAGAGAAGAACATTTATAGTTCAGCTCTCTTGATGCTGGCCCAAGACAATTAAACACAAACATGAAGTGGTTAAAATCAGAAAATCCAGTCCAGTACTGCACTGCTTTAGCATTGTTACAATAATTATAAATGCTACTCATTCCACATTCACCAATGTTACATTGGGTCCCTGTACTGACTGCTGTGATGAAACTATCCTCAACTATTTCAGTTTGCAGCATGTCATCAATATTGCCTGGTGGGAGCTCCACTTCCTGCTGTACATCACCAACAAAGTTGTCCAGAATGGTTCAAACATCCGGGGGGTTGCAGCCTTCGTCCCTCTCTGTTGTCTCTTAACTCTTGGACTGGCTGGTATTGGTTTGGCCCTGAAAGCGAATATTGAAGGCACAACTCCATCCTTAAGGCGTCCTCGTTCCCCTGAAATAGTATCAGTATAACATTTATCAAAATAAAAAAATAATTCTTGTCCTCACTAATTCCAAAAAGGTAATGTACAGATCTTTATCAAATTTCATACATAGGGTCCCTTTGTCATTGGTCGTAAGACTGATCAAGAGAAAAAAAAGATCGCCACCAGACAGCCATCTTGAATTTTGACAGTTTCCAGTTTGTTTAATATCCTTATATATATATATCTCGTAAATAGTACCTATTTGGTTATATTTAAGTGTATCAGACAATATTGTACATTACCATAAATTAATGACTATCAACAGTTGACTTAGAAGTCTTGTTTTTATACATGTTTGAAATTGAAATTTAACTTACCTCTTTCCAGTTCTTTTACTAAGGTGTCATTTTGTCAATGTCTCTGAAAAAAGAAAGAAAAACCACAAAGCAAAAACGAACAAATGTAACAAACAATTCATAAAATAATTAAAGAATCCATGTCCCACTGCGGCAGACAAAACACTACAGAATTCTACTGTATTTAGATATAACATTGGCCACACTGCTTCTGTTGATCAGGTAGCTCAGTAGGTTTAGTATACTGATCAGGGGTCTGGAGTAGAAATCATGGGCACATATTTATGAAACCATTTTTAAGTCTTGCTCAAACTCCGATTACTCCCGCCAAATTTATTATTTCTGTGATATATATAAATCACATTTTCCAGTGATTATGAAGAATTTAAGAGAGACTAAACACTTCAAACCAAAAAACCGCTAAAAAGCATAAGTGCTTATTCTTGAAATAACAAGGATGTTGGTTTAAGCACAAGAAGGGTTCATGAATAAGGGGTCATTGTCTGTATCTGTTGTACACTCAGGGCACTCCTTTTTCTCTCAAAAAGTTATGCAGAAATGATTTACCAAAGCTATATACATGTACCAGAAAAGTAAGTTTCCTATATATGCATAATTCCAGTTTTTGGTAGTGTTACAGGGATCCTTAAATTATAATAAGTGTTAAGGGCTTTAAGTTGAACCTTGGCATTTAACAATTTCAAAAGTAAAATAGAATTTTACTTGATTTTTGGAGTGTCAAAGCATAGGTCAAATAACCCTGTCTTTAAAACCAAAGAGTCAAATCTTATTTAGGAGAGTCAAAAATATGCTCTCAAATATTGGTCCAGTGTCAACTGAGGGCCCTGGTAAATCTGGTTCATACTTCCTCTAATTGTACAGCAAAACATGTTCAGCTTCCAAAGTTTTCTAGGTATCGATAGTTATAAATACAAGTTGTACACGGTGAAAACGTTGAGCAATTTTTCTGGGTAATTTGAATTTTCTGTGAAAAGTTTCAGTTATTGTTATTTTTAAAAGCAACGCAATTGCTATTCGCTAATTTGCAAAGAAGCTGCATGATGCTTGTTGCCCCTTTAGTAATCATACAAAAATAATTAGTGACCTTAGCAAATGTCCTAGCTGCCCCTTACAAAGTTATCCCAATATTCCTGTGCTAATGTTGGCCCCTCTAACATGTATTACTGTATTACAATCACTGCATTGCCATTTCAGTTAATCATTGAACATGACTAAGGTAGACATAATTATTTTTAAAATGATATTCATATTCATAGCCATAATTTATGTGTTCAAAACTGTTTTCCTTTATTAAATTTTTGCTATGAAATGTAAATCGGGCACAACGATTGTGACGATTAGCAAACCAGAATCATGAATTCTAGACTCTAACATGACAGTCGGACAACATGACCATCTGCTCCCCTTCTGACCTTGTTTAGCCTTGGGCCAAAAGAAAGAAATACTTGGAAAATATTGATACTATGTTTATATAGAGCAGGATTTATAACTTTTAACAGTACATATCATTGAATGCCAATAAAAGCTTCAGGGCAAGCACAAATATCTAGGGTAGAAACGGCAGTGTATGCCGAATAGCGGAAACACAGTGTTTTTTTAGGTCACCTGAGACAAAGTCTCAAATGACCTATTGCGATCGCCTTTTGTCCGTCGTCGTGCGTCCGTAAACAATTTACATTTTCGACTTCTTCTCCAAAACCCCTGAACCAATTTCAATGAAATTTTGCAGGGACCTTCCATGGACAAAGGTCAACAAAAATAGTTGCCGGTTTAGTCC
>NW_018408905.1:676083-706041 GCF_002113885.1 Mizuhopecten yessoensis | reverse complement strand
TTTACTATAGTTTATATAGGGAAATCACATTTTGGACCAACATTTGTTTAATTTCCATTGGAAGTAATTCAATTTGGGTTAGCATTATCAGTATTAGGTAGCAGTTTGATAATAAGCACATATCAGCCCTGACTGACCCCTAGGGGCTGATGGGTGGGGCCAAAAAGGGTAGAATTTACTGAAATATCGAAAATCTTCTTCTCAAGACCCAGATATGGTAGAATCAAAGATGGAAGGGTCTTAAGGTTTATGACCCTAGGTTCTCACGTTAACCCCCTGGGGAAGGAGGGGGGGCGCAAAATTTATTATGGTTTATAATGGCAAATGATACTTTAAATATTACATGTTAATAACTTGATTGGAACTATAACCTTGAATTGACAGTTTGATACTTTGAAAATTTTGAGCCAGGTCTACCCCCAAGGGCTGTAGGGTGGGGCTCAAAGGAGTCAGTGTGCTAAAATTTCTTCATTTTCCTTGTTTAGAATCAGAGGTGCTAGTTTCAAATCCTTTTTAGTCTGAAATCTGTATGCTAGATATTGAATCAGGTGGTTTTATTGTTTTTTGTCACTTTGAATAATATTTCTGTTCATGTTAAAAATAAAATCAACTCTCTGTATAAATTTATCAGGTCACCGTTAAGGCCCATGGGCCTCTTGTTTAATTTACCTTGCTGTATGTACATAAATCCTAGACTGTTTGAGGCGAGTATTGAAGCCATGTAAAGAAAATAAACAAATCCAAAAATCATTCAGATAGAGAGTAGTGAAAGAGAAAAATCAAAAAGTTTCCTATTTCATACCTATTAATGTTTACTTGTAGTCCCTGCAGGTAGGGCGTAAGAATTGTACCTGCTGCCCCCAATTGCATGATCGTAAGAGGCGACTAAATTTGGGACCTTATCTCTTCTCTCCTTTCTAAATAACTTTCTTCTTCCTAATGTCTCCCTTGACAATGCCTCACTTTTGGCCATTTGTTGAGCGTTCGCCCCTGTGAGGAAGGCTTTGGGTTCTGTCCCCTGGCCGAGACATACCAAAGTCTTTAAAAATGGTAGTTTCTACTCCTGCTTAACGCTCAGCAAATTAGGAGTGGGACGACTGGTTCGCCCGTTGTCAGTATAATGTGACCGGGTGGGGCGTCCTGCTGGGTGTCTTCGGCAGTATGTTTCAGTGAGGTAGCACTATAAAGTCGGCATCAGTTCCGCGCTATCACAAGGAGACAAACACGAACATATCGCAGCCTCCCAAAATACACACACATACACTACACGCATGCATCTTGCACACAGGGGAGGCCGTCCTTAAATGACCTTAGCTGTTAATAGGACGTTAAACAAAATCAAACAAACAAACAAATGTTTACTTGTAATCAGCTTGAGCGAAGTGTGCGTTACACACAACATCAGCCGGCGAAGGTGACCATAAACCCTTTGCCCGATCGCATCTCTTTATGGCGACCCTCCACTTCAGTTGTAGACCTGAATCTCTGGAAAACTTGTGTCCTCCCCTTCCAGAACATTGTGGTACACATCAGTACTTAACCATCGTTAACAGAATGATCAGTAGCTCTATAAACATTCAGCGGCGACTACAGGCGTCAATGTCAATGTGACATTAGGCCGTATACACCGGTTCGCGCCTCCTTTTAAAAAAAGTGATACCCCCTAGTACATCCGTGCCCTCTAGGGCACAAAAATGACGCGGTGGGAACCATTGGTGTAGTCGTTGGTTGTAAAGACTGACAAAGATCTGCAAGTCGGAATACTACAGGCACATCAGCGTTTGTTTTTGTCTCGACTACGTATACAAGAAGCTCAGAAAACACTATTGGGTTGACTTCTCTTTCTTTTGCCAAGTATGCCCTCTCTCTATTGTAAAGTGCCGTCAAGCAAGAGCTTCAGTTTTTGTGCAACAATATCACTGCCACTTAATATTGCTAAAAGTGTCCCGTCATTCAGGTTTCTAGCACATTCGTTTAATCTTTTATCAAGATCCATTGTCATGGCATACCTTAGCTCAGATTGTGGTGCCTCTTGTTCGCAAAGGAAACACACACGATTCTTAAGGCTTGTTCGTCTACTTTTAGCTGGTACTGGACACCCGTTTAAATCCTTTGAAAATAAATGCAGTGCAGTGGTGTTAGGACACACAATATATGTAAGTTATGATTCAAATATCAGAGTCGAAGAACTTGCCAATGCATGTATTTCATTCATTAGTCTGAAATGTAGTATTTTATCTTATAAAGTCGCATTTTACGGACCGTAATAGAACGGCTGGACCTAGTAAACTACTGTCGCAATTTCCATAAATTTTGCAGATCGTTCAAAAAGATGAAGAACTTTCAACAAACTGACTACAGGCAAATGACACAATATATTCATCTAGAATGTATCTGCTGAATAATTTTACATTTTGGACAACTTAAAACATTACACAAATAATATTAATGGGTTTCCTATATTTTTTACTTTTCTGAAATGATATCGGCTTTGATGTATCATAAAATTAAAGAAAAGATTGTAATATGTTTTTTAAATGTAAATATTTTCGGAATGGGCCCTTATTTTACACTGAAATCTACCTGTTATGTATACTTCTTTATATTTAAAGGAAATATTCAGGTAAATAATATTGTCCATAACAAGATGGTAGATAATAACATATATAATATATTTGATCCATATAACGCTGAAGTAGCGAGATCCACAATCTTTCGTCTGTGCATCAACATCTCACGTTACGTCGATGTGATGAGGCGGGAAGCTGTGCCTGGTGCCTTCGGCATGGTATTTCAGTGAGATAGCACTATAAAATCGGCATCAGATCCGCTATCACAAGGAGGCAAATACACCAACATACCCTGTCTCCGGCATACACGCTTGCACGAATACACAGCATACATGGACGCACGTCCTTATATTGCCTTAGCTATGGATAGGAAACATCCAACCAACCCAACGCTGGTCACAGTGACAAAGTCATTAGAATCAATGCGTAGACATCAAATTACACTCAATTGAAATTGTAATTGGTGAATGAGACCCTAGCTTCAGAGAGACGAGACGAGGTTGTCCTTGTCCACCTTCCTTTGGGTAATTCATACAAAGCTCGTTTATATTCATTGAAACGTGAAAACCGGCCTCAGAACTATAAACAGTAAAACACGTGTTACTAGATTGAGTCGACCTTCAGTCAACTCGAGAACATTTCTATAGTAATTTTACATGTCTTATATCTCGTTTCGAAAAATAAAAGGTCTCTTCAATTTTAAATTACCTGAAAGCTGTTGGTCGTTTTTAATCACGAGTCACCAAAGCAACTTTCAATGTTCAGGTTGACTTTTGGCTTTTACCTTTTAATTTTTCTTCTGTTTTTGCCGACCGTTTGTTGGCCCTAATTACCTCTCTTGTGTAAATTTGCCGTTAAGCATGTAATAATGATAATAATAGGAAGAATCGAACCCATCATCTGCCAACCCGGCTGCTTTTTCAGGCAGAATCTAGGGGGTTGTTTGGTAGGATCGAACCCATCATATGCCAACCCGACTGCTTTTTCAGGCAGAACCTGGGGGGTTGTTTAGTAGGATCGAACCCATCATCTGCCAACCCGGCTGCTTTTTCAGGCAGAACCTAGGGGGTTGTTTGGTAGAATCGAACCCATCATCTGTCAACCCGACTGCTTTTTCAGGCAGAACCTAGGGTGTTGTTTAGTAGGATCCAACCCATCATCTGCCAACCCGGCTGCTTTTTCAGGCAGAACCTAGGGGGTTGTTTGGTAGGATCGAACCCATCATATGCCAACCCGACTGCTTTTTCAGGCAGAATCTAGGGGGTTGTTTGGTAGGAGCGAACCCATTATCAACCTACTTGACTGCTTTATAAATAACACAATGCACATATTTCATTTTCTTAATGTTTATTTTTCAGCTTATAGTCATAGGATTACTGACAAAAAATAGTTTTCCTCTTACAAGAGGGCTTTCTTTCGTCATTCTTTATTGTTATTCGTTCGTTAGTTCATTCATTCATTCATTTATCATACGTGCATGCATGCATACATATAACATACATACATGCATTCATTGTACAAACGCACGTACTTCTATTGTATAGATTTCTATCAACATAGTGTCATTCATATATAGTACCAATAGATCTCAGACAGTAAGTTGGTAGGGACTGGTCCAATCACCTGTTGTGTACACTCTATATGGCTTATACACGGGAGGGGGGGTGATACCTAGCCATTAGCACGCTGGAATGACGAACAGCATCAAGTTTGTTCAAATGAATGACCTTCATCCTTATTCAATCAATATCACAGGGATCAAATATGTTGAAGACATCCAAACGACTTCTGAAGAGGCATGTGGTGATTATATTTGGCTAGTAGCATGCTGGGAGAAGAGCTACGAGATTTGCTTAATTGAATGACCTTGACGCAAGTTCAACATGACAACATGACAAGGATCAAATTGAAAGCTAAAAGTGTATTTGAATTTAAGTAAATTTAGCTGGACGCGTTGGCTTAACGGATGCATTGTTTTGAGTGTTGATTTATTATTTGTTATATAGGTGCTTCTTCATATGTCTATCTAAACGAATAGTACAATACAGACGAGATCTGGTCAATAGCCCAGCACTACATCAGTAGTGTTATTTCCAGTATTACATCAGTAGTGATATGTCCAGTATTACATCAGTAGTGATCTGTCCAGTATTACATCAGTAGTGATATGTCCAGTACTGCATCAGTAGTGATATTTCCAGTACTACCAGAATAACGTTAATGTCATCGTAGTAATGGTGCATTTTGCGACTTCTGTTCCAATTTTTGTTTTATGATTCGACCTTTAAAATCATATAAGCAATGATGACCCACTATATTTTAGATGTTTATTGTACTTGATATAGGAACATTTCCATAGCGCTCTGTCATTAAAATACTAAAATAGTGTCGTAATTCGACAGTTACCAATGTACAAATCCACTTTTCGAACGTACATTCAACAGGGGCATGGAAGAAGACACAATAGTGGAGCACGGAATTTTCAAGGTAAGGAGAATAAACACAGGTCAAATTATATTCAGATTTATTCGCTATTCAGTATAACACCTTCAACATTCGGATGTATATCGTTGAGTGTGGATGTTTCATGTACAATGGACTGAGTTGTTGAGCACGTGACCAGTGATCCTACGATTCCTGGTTCTACGGTACAATCTACTACACAGTTGATTTTCCCGTTAACAGGTTCGGATTCTTCGCAGTCATTCTTCGAACACGTGTTTTCTTTGTCCAACTCTCTTCCCACATGGCAACAACAGGTTTCGGGTTTGTACTGCTGGTGGATATCTTCCTTGTCCTCCATGATCTGTCTTCCATGTGAACTGTGACATGATATCCGGTCGTTATCCAACATCCGATATTCTCGTATATCATCGTCCCACACGTGAAGTGGGGCGCGGTAACCGTATTTGTTCGGACGACATAAACAACCGAAGGGAGTGAAACATCCAAAGTAGGCATAGCGCCCTTCGTTTCCCTCGTTCTTTACCCTTAATCCTGGTTGTTTAAAGATTTCCTGGATTCTCCACTTTTGTGAATGTTTCCGTTTCAATGAATCACTTTTTACAATCCTCGTCTTAATTACCGCTTCTCCTTCCGACTTGTGTTTCGGTGCACTTTCTAGCACGGCTTGCAATATATTGGATGTTTCAAACGAAGATTCGGCCGATTTCAAATAACAAAACACACACAAAACTGCGTAGTCAGCCATTTTAAGTACATCCTTCTCGTCCGATAGCATAGCTACTTGGTACTCGTAGCCAATAGAAAGTTCCGTAGATACCGCGTCAAGGGTTTCTCTCATATCTACCTCGGAAATCCCTTGTAACTTATACATGATTCGGGACGCTTTGGTCTTGCGCACTGCATGAATTATTTGCCAGAAAAGGCCACGTATGCTATAATGACCGCTCTTCCGGCAAGACTTGGAGACATTCCCCCGACTTTCACTAACGACCATTTCGATTTCTTCCTCAAACGTTTTATCGAAGCAGATTGAATAGTCACTGTTTCCAGGTTGTATATTGATTCCATACTCCCTCAGTATACCTGTAAGTGAGAAATTCTAATTAATTATAGGCGCGAAATTAAGTGAAAATTTATTAATAAATCACCATTTTTTTATTTTCAATTGATCATTCACTAGTGAAATTGTTTACAGGTATCAATAAGTGACTGCATGACAACGTTGCTATATACAATAACCCGGTAAAACGAGGTGGATCAGTTGCTATATACAATAACCCTGTAAAACGAGGTGGATCAGTGGCTATATACAATAACCCTGTAAAACGAGGTGGATCAGGTTCTATATACAATAACCCGATAAAACGAGGTGGATCAGGTGTTATATACAATAACCCGGCAAAACGAGTTGGATCAGTTGCTATATCCAATAACCCGGTAAAACGAGGTGGCTCAGGTGCTATATACAATACCCCGGTAAAACGAGGTGGGTCAGCTGCTATATACAATAACCTGGTAAAACGAGGTGGATCAGTTGCTATATCCAATAACCCGGTAAAACGAGGTGGATCAGCTTTGTCGTCGGTGTTTGTGTATTTCATCCCATACGAAGTACTGCTGAATCGTGTTGCTAAATTTGTACAGTTGTGCTTTGAATTGTCTATTTGGGTGCATAAAAGGAATGAGTGTTTGTATGGCTTTGTGTATGTTTTATAGACAGAATGAGTGTTTGTATGTCTTTGTGTGTGTTGTATAGACATAATGAATGTTTGTATGTGTTTGTTATGTTGTATAGACAAAATGAGTGTGTGTATGTTTGTGTATGTTGTATAGACAAAATGTGTGTGTGTATGTCTTTGTGTATGTTGTACAGACAGAATGATTGTTTGTATGTCTTTGTGTATGTTGTACAGACAGAATGATTGTTTGTATGTCTTTGTTATGTTGTATAGACAAAATGATTGTTTGTATGTCTTTGTGTATGTTGTACAGACAGAATGATTGTTTGTATGTCTTTGTGTATGGTGTACAGACAGGATGAGTGTTTGTATGCGTTTGTGTATGTTTTATAGAAAGAATGAGTATTTGTATGTCTGTGAATGGTTTATAGAAGCATGCGTGTTTGTGTGTCTTTGTATGTGGTTTATATACATAATGATTGTTTGTTTATCTTTGTGTTTGGTGTATAGACAGAATGAGTGTTTGTATATATGTGTCTATTTTGTTTTGACAGAATGATTGTTTGCATGCCATTTTGTATGGACATAATGAATGTTTGTATGTCTTTGTGTGTGTTGTATTGACAGAATATGTTTTTGTATGTCTTTATGTTTGTTGTATGGACATAATGAGTGTTTGTATGTCTTTGTGTATGTTGTATGGACAGAATGAGTGTTTGTATGTCTTTGTGTATGGTGTATAGACAGAATGGGTGTTTGTATGTTTGTGTATGATGTAATGACAGAACGAGTGTTTGTATGTCTGTTTATGGTGTATAGACAGAATGAGTGTTTGTATGTCTATGTGTATGGTATATAAACAGAATGAGTGTTTGTTTGTCTTTGTGTATGATGTATAGACAGAACTAGTGTGTGTATGTCTTTGTGTTTGATGTATGGACAGAATGAGTTTTTGTATGTCTTTGTGTGTGGTGTATGGACAGAATGAGTGTTTGTATGTCTGTGTATGGTGTATAGACATCATGAGTATTTGTTTGTCTTTGTGTATGATGTATAGGCAGAATGAGTGTTTGTTTGTCTTTGTGTATGATGTATGGATATAACTAGTGTTTGTATGTCTGTGTATGGTTTATGGACAGAATGAGTGTTTGTATGTCTTTGTATATGGTGTATAGACAGAATGGGTGTTTGTATGTCTGTGTATGATGTAATGACAGAACGAGTGTTTGTATGTCTGTGTATGGTGTATAGACAGAATGAGTGTTTGTATGTCTATGTGTATGGTATATAAACAGAATGAGTGTTTGTTTGTCTTTGTGTATGATGTATAGACAAAACTAGTGTTTGTTTGTCTTTGTGTATGATGTATGGATATAACTAGTGTTTGTATGTCTGTGTATGGTGTATATACATAATGAGTATTTGTATGTCTTTGTGTGTGTTGTATAGACAGAACTAGTGTGTGTATGTCTTTGTGTTTGATGTATGGACAGAATGAGTTTTTGTATGTCTTTGTGTGTGGTGTATGGACAGAATGAGTGTTTGTATGTCTGTGTATGGTGTATAGACATCATGAGTATTTGTTTGTCTATGTGTATGATGTATAGACAGAATGAGTGTTTGTTTGTCTTTGTGTATGATGTATAGACAAAACTAGGGTTTGTTTGTCTTTGTGTATGATGTATGGATATAACTAGTGTTTGTATGTCTGTGTGTGTTGTATAGACAGAACGAGTGTTTGAATGTCTGTTTATGGTGTATAGACATAATGAGTGTTTGTATGTCTTTGTGTGTGGTGTATGGACAGAATGAGTTTCTGTATGTCTTTGTGTACGGTGTATAGACAGAACGAGTGTTTGAATGTCTTTGCGTGTGGTTTATGGACAGAATGAGTTTCTGTATGTCTTTGTGTATGGTGTATAGACATAATGAGTGTTTGTATGTCTTTGCGTGTGGTTTATGGACAGAATGAGTTTCTGTATGTCTTTGTGTATGGTGTATAGACAGAACGAGTGTTTGAATGTCTGTTTATAGTGTATGGACATAACGAGTGTTTGTATGTCTTTGTGTGTGGTGTATGGACAGAAAGAGTTTTTGTATGTCTTTGTATAGTGTATATACAGAACGAGTGTTTGTATGTCTGTGTATGGTGTATGGACAGAACGAGTGTTTGTATGTCTTTGTGTATGGTGTATAGACAGAATGAGAGTTTGTATGTGTATGGTGTATAGACAGAACGAGTGTTTGTATGTCTTTGTGTGTGGTGTATGGACAGAGTGAGTTTTTGTATGTCTTTGTATAGTGTATATACAGAACGAGTGTTTGTATGTCTGTGTATGGTGTATGGACAGAACGAGTGTTTGTATTTCTTTGTGTATGGTGTATAGACAGAATGAGAGTTTGTATGTGTATGGTGTATAGACAGAACGAGTGTTTGTATTTCTGTGTATGGTGTATGGACAGAACGAGTGTTTGTATGTCTTTGTATAGTGTATATACAGAACGAGTGTTTGTATGTCTGTGTATGGTGTATGGACAGAACGAGTGTTTGTATGTCTTTGTGTATGGTGTATAGACAGAACGAGTGTTTGTATGTCTTTGTATATGGTGTATAGACAGAATGAGAGTTTGTATGTGTGTGTATGGTGTATAGACAGAATGAGTGTTTGTATGTCTTTGCGTGTGGTTTATGGACAGAATGAATTTTTGTATGTCTTTGTGTATTGTGTATAGACAGAACGAGTGTTTAGATGTCTGTTTAAGGTGTATAGACATATTGAGTGTTTGTATGTCTTTGTGTGTGGTGTATGGACAGAATGAGTTTTTGTATGTCTTTGTATAGTGTATATACAGAACGAGTGTTTGTATGTCTGTGTATGGTGTATATACAGAATGAGAGTTTGTATGTCTGTGTATGGTGTATCAGTTCCGCGCTATCACAAGGAGACAAACACGAACATATCGCAGCCTCCCAAAATGCACACACATACACTACATGCATGCATCTTGCACACAGGGGAGGCCGTCCTTAAATGACCTTAGCTGTTAATAGGACGTTAAACAAAATCAAACAAACAAACAAACAAAAGTATGGTGTATAGACAGAACGAGTGTTTGTATGTCTGTGTATGGTGTAATGACAGAATTGGTGTTTGTATGTCTGTTTTAGGCGATATCTACCGCTCGTATAGTGTCGATGTTGCATTTGGGGTCCGCTGGAATGGTCGTTTTTCGGAAGATACTAGTTCAAGCGTAAATAAGCGATAAGTTTAAACTACATGTATAATAATCATTAAATAATTGTAAAAGCATATATAAACACATCAGACTTATAACGTTGCACTTCAGAATTCCCATGCACATGTACACCGTTGTTTTTGTGTGGACATAGATAGATATACCTATATCGTGAAAATACTGAGTTTCTGTTTTCTGAACAACATTGCTGTGAAACCAAAGAACTAAAACCAACTTGTCTATGATAAGACTGAAAATAGCAAAGGAATGCAACCGTTCGAAATAGTTCCAGTACTGGATATTACTGCATCTCAAAGTCAATGAATATAGCCCATCAGCACAACGAGATTCTACATCTTAACGTTAGTGAATATAGCCCATCAGCACAACGAGATACTACATCTTAACGTTAGTGAATATAGCCCATCAGCACAACGAGATACTACATCTTAACGTTAGTGAATATAGCCCATCAGCACAACGAGATACTACATCTTAACGTTAGTGAATATAGCCCATCAGCACAACGAGATACTACATCTTAACGTTAGTGAATATAGCCCATCAGCACAACGAGATACTACATCTTAACGTTAGTGAATATAGCCCATCAGCACAACGAGATACTACATCTTAACGTTAGTGAATATAGCCCATCAGCACAACGAGATACTACATCTTAACGTTAGTGAATATAGCCCATCAGCACAACGAGATACTACATCTTAACGTTAGTGAATATAGCCCATCAGCACAACGAGATTCTACATGTGATACTATAGCATAAAAGTTGCAGAAAGGGGGAACTTCCTGCATGTTTGGAAGAGAATTAGTCGGCTGTATCCAACTGAGTTTTTGTATGTCTTTGTGTGTGATGTATAGAAAGAATGAGTGTTTGTATTTATCCAACTACTTATTGCCGTAAGAGGCAATTAATGTAAACCACTTACAAAATCGGGGTGAATGTTATGTGTTTTTATCCTAAGGGGACATCGATGGAACCAAATTTGACCTGCTGTCCCCATGACAACCTTCGGGATCTAAATCATTTCTCTTCTCGCTTCCCTACTCGTTCTTGTTGGCGTTGTCTTCCAATACACCCGTCTTCAAATGACCTTAGCTTTTCCGAGGATGCTTACCCCAAAACAAACAAGACTAGGAAAGAAATGACAATATGAACATCCCAACTGTGACCATTTGCGCAACAGACCTATTTGTGTTTCACGAATGTTCCTAAGTGAAATCCACGGAGGAAAACTCCAGTTGTGGTGGGGCGCCTTTAATTATATACATAAGTCACGCTTTACAATCCTGCAATGGATCCTATTTTCCTATCAATTTTCCGAGCCAAAATAGGTTCGCTTATTAGGATAGTGCGGTTTATATCACTTGTGTAATAACAACGTTATATTGACCTTTATATTTCCGATGTTTTGCGAAAAACTTGGCTGTAAACCTCTTGCGGAAGTTAGACTGTCGCTCTTTGACTTCTTCGGACGTCAGAGGGTTGACGATCTCCTTGCATTTTTCTGGCATATTGGAGAGATACAGACCTAGTCCCGACACTGCGTCACTTGGGTACATACTCGCATGACAACGCCTCGCTCTGAAACACGAACAAAATTCAGTAAATATTGATAAGAGAACCTCAACTTGGGATACTGACCAACTTTCAAATTTGGCTTCATTTGGAAATCGCAAGAAATCGATACCACCTGATTCTCAAAAACACTCAGCCGTTTTCTTTAACTCATAACGTATGTCCCGTTTGGCGGTAGACATAAGTATTCCCAAACGTGACAAATACGTAGTCCGATCAATGAATATTTAGTGTCGTCAATTAATCAACAGGAGGGGACATCTAACAGTATTACAGTGACAGTCATGTTCACAAAATGTTCACAAAAACGTAGTCACGTCATGTTATGTCAAGTCATTCATTCAAACATATGATATTGACTTTAACAGTCTAAGGGATTGCGCACGAGTTCTTACTACTTACTTGGCCATCTCCTGACTTACGGCAAGTGCAAAGTATCGTACAACCAGACTCTTGTTGTCTGCGCAAGCTACGTCCAACAGAATGACGCGATGATTAAGCGTCTGGTTGAACGAGACTTTGTCCCAAGAGAAGCAGCGTCAAGTCATTAACTAATCAACAATTATATTGATTGTTTACCTGGTAATGTACGATTGTCTATCAGACACCCCGCGGACTGTCACGTTATATAGACGTATGATAATACCAGTATTGGGTGTAGGGTTCATGTTAGTTTATTATTATATAAATGTGTATTATAGGTATATGACAACTTTTTACAGACGTTTCCATGGTATCACCTTGTATTATTTACAGATTACAATGAAACAATTCTCGCATTATGCATCACGTTAGTTACCTTGACAACGTCGACAGTCGTAATGTAGTAACGGGTATTCAAAACAACAACATGAGCAACGCAGTTTTGAACGAAACATTTTTCGTCTGCCCTCATAGAAAGTAAATTATGATAAGATCTATATACATGAATTGAATTAAATCCACTCATTAGATTGCCCTGCGGTTGTGTTGTCAGTACCCCGAGTTTTCGATGCGATGACGTGGCATTTCTTTGATTCGACTTAAACCATGGGTGTCATCGATAATACGACAGACTCTTACCCCTCTGGAACATATGGTCTTCATTCTTGAATTTTCAAAAGGCATCCTTGTAAATAGTTCTTGTGTTCATACTTTGTCCTGGTTTAATCGATTTTGAGTACAAACTATGGTTTTGTTGACGTTTCGGTAACCTTGTTGTTTGTGTTGTGTGGGAGCGTTTAATGTTATATACTACTGTACACGTGATTCTCCAGATTTCTGCTGGGGTTATTTCCCCTTGTTTAGATTTGGAAGTTTTTTGATGACGTATAGGTTGGAATACTTAGTTTTCCTATTATTATCAAGCTCTTCGGTATTGTTGTATTTTTGAAGTGAAGCCCGTCGGAGAGTAGATTATAAACTAAGGCAGGATATCTAATATCGCAGAATCACCACATGTACCTATGCATTTAATCCCGACCGGTGTGTCCTTCGAAGAAGTCAGCAATGTTCGTACGTGTTGCACCCTGTTGTTTTAAGTGTCTATTATATATTTCGGCTTTAATATTGAGTATTCGGGTTTGATTGAAAATAAAAGCGTTATCGTCGAAATGTGTTTAAGTGAGTTACCTTTTCCGTTCGTGTGGCTGTATCACGTGCCCCGTACTTTCGTTTTCCTGATACTTGTTATTATGGCCCGTATCTGTAACACCTGTGATGTCATGTGCTATGTGTTTTATTCTTTTGTTGACCGGACTGACAACTTCGGACATGCATGCGCAATGCGACGCTTCGTTTATTTCCCGCTTTTCTCTGTCTTTCTTTGCGTGGGCACTTTATTTACAAGGGGTCAGACCTTCATTTATAGCCTGAAGTATTATATCATCGGTGGCTGGTATGCTCGATCGATAATTGATCTAAAATATCCTCAGCACCAAATGCAGGGTAATCCATTTATATAATATATATGTATGTAATTAATCTAATATTATTTATATAATATATATGTATGTAATTAATCTAATATTATTTATTATCATTTAAGACTTGACGTTAATTCCTTTGTGTAAATTAGCTGCGAGTAAAAGTATAAGTAAAATATAGGTTACATTCTATCCTGAGAATGTTCTATAATTTATATTTGTATGTAACGATACCGTGATTCCATGTTTCGTTAAACTGGTAAGGTCATCTTTTATCTAGAAGTCATAGAATTGTGTTCTCGTCCTTTTAAATATTCCATTGTTCGCGTCATGTATTGTAAATGTTTCTGTGCGGTGTGTTCGATTAGCAATATGTCTAATATGTGTCTATATTGTATAACTAGTATTTTTTACATTATTTTAGGGATTTTTCACGTGATGTAATAAACCACAAGAAACAACAGATTGATTGTCGAGTAATTTGTGCAAGAACCCCGAATTCACATGTCTTTTGAATGTGTCGTCAAATAATCAATTAAGAACGCCGTCGTATTAAAAGTAATAATGTCTTACAGTTCTCTTTTTGCTGTAGTATTACTAGCGGAAATATCATCTATCGTGTGAAAATATCGGATTCATCTCACAACGAAACATCTCTGTCACGGTGTTACTATGCCTACAGTATAGCGCCCGACTGCCCTTTAGTCGTGTAACAATGAATTACCTGTGTATCTTTTATTAAACCCCGCCTGAATAATACACTGGATATACGTTTATTGGCGCGGAAAATACGTATACATACTATTAAAGTGTCCATGGTTACGTGTATCAATTCCTAGGCATGCTATGCACACCCCGGAGAGTACCAGAGTATGAGCTTGTGTATAACACTGTACTTACTACTGCTATCTCCATGGAAACACTGACTCCCTGTAAACGTAGTACGTACGTATACCTAACAGCGGCCGGTTCGTGTTACATAGGAGGAAGGGGAGGGGTACACGTTTCTCAAGATTCCTATTAACACTCTGCCTGATATATACACGTTAACAAAAGCGTATAGCCACGGACTTAAATAGCAAGTTAATCAAATTCCGTGGTATAATGAGTAATATCGGGCTTAACCGTTTAATTTACCGTGTCAACTTTTTCAAATTTGTTAACCCCGGTTTTTATTAAAATACCGTTTCCATTAGTACAAAAGAACCGCTGTTTGCGCAACCCCTCCGCCTATAAACCCTATAGCGCCCCACCCCCTCCACCGTAACCCATAGTGGCGACCCCCTCTGGTACCCCTGGGGGTACTGATTGCATCACGTTTAAAGATATCGAAACCGGTTCCAACCGGACCAGTGTAAAATCTTCAACTTCCTTATTTACATGTTAAAATAATAACAATAAGACTGATATGGGTCCAACATGATATTTTACTGTCCCGATAGAGTGACTATGGGTCAGAGAAGTACATCTATTACAACTACGGTTATCTATATAACTTTTGTCTATGTCTTAACTAGGTCACGCGCTATATACGTCAAACCGATAAAGCTTGATAAAACTGAAGTACTGATATAGTTTTTTGCAACATTTTGTTGTTTTTAAAGCTATGTTAATTACTCTCGCGGTATGGGTATACGATTTCCACAGATAGTTGTGACACCAAAGGCCAGGCACTTTGATAAAAATCGCGATGCGGCAGGGTACAAGTATTTCTAAGTTTCTGTATGCCTTTTTTAATCTGTCATTTTAGCTGAGGAAGGCGGGCTTGCAAAGTGCTTAAGTTTAATGTAATGGTTATAATCTGAGTATAGATCTTATGTGTTGGTTAATGTTGTGTTAATTTGCTGTTCGATCCTTATAATGTTACTTTGTTTGGATGCAATTGAATGCAATAAAGTTGAGTTGAATTAAAGTTGATACAACTGTCACTGTAGGAATACTATTATCCGCCACCAGTAATGCGCCCTGGAGTAATATGTTGCAAACTAATAAGGCGCTATATATATATATATCCACCATGTTTTATATATACAACTGTTGTATTATTAGTATTATCATAGGTTAAGTTGACCTTATGTTATCGTACCTTTAGCTCAACCAGGGACAGTATATAGAGTCCCTGGCTCAACATTATGGATAACATCCATCCTTGCCATAGCCATCAATCCGTGGTACGTGTATCAGTCTATAGTTGTACATACTGTCACAACAGATTACAAATAGCTACTTATGTGTTAATCGTGTGACGTATTTCTTTTTTTAGTTAGTTTCGCTTTGTACTGTGTATTTGAGAAATACACATTTGACCAGCGGTGTCCGCTCAGCCGAGACGGCTAGAGCGGTGGGTTTCGGTCTACAACAATAGGTGAGTTGACGATCGCGATGAACCCGGTGATGACGGAAAACGGATCACTTCGCAACAAAAACTGAAGTAACAGATACGTAAATCTGCAAACATCCAATCAGCCAGCTGTCTTATTGATGTTTACGGAGGGGATAAATAGTGTAGCACCACTCAAACAAACAATGAACGTAGTCCATTCTGAAGAAGACACTCGAATTAGTCTAGTTTGGAACGATTCGACACAAAGGGGAAAACTCATTGATTGACACCAAATTCTGACAAAATTACACTATGAAAAAAGGTTAGTTTCGAACCGTTTACAAAAGATCCTCTAGTTTTCGCGAGTCGTCTTGAATAAAATAATCAACAAACTACCACGACTGAGTTTTCAATTTAACTTGAACTTGAGTAAATTCTACACATACAAATTTCAACAAATTACAGATTTGGCGAGAGTGGGTTTATACAACTTCCCGCGGTCTTGGGAGGGGCCGGAGGGGCGGAGATACTTTTCCGGATCTGGCGGGAGTGGGTTTTCCCCCTACTTATATATCTTTTAAGTAACTTACCAAATCTTCTTGAAGGATAAGATATTTGTCAGAATCGGTTTCCGGACATTTCACTATACACAATTTGTCCAATATTTGTTCTGGATACGTAAATTTCATTTTTTTAAGAAAAAATATCTGATTCAAATTTCTGATTATAATGAAGGATACATACATGTCAAAACATACAAAATTACGGAACGCTTTACGTACATATACCCTGTCATTACGAAATAGAAATTCCGATGAATACTTTTCTTTTTGTCAGATTTTGTATCTAGATATGTTCAATTTTTGTTGTTTTCATTTTCCATCAATAAACAAAATTTATTAATTTGACGAAAGAATGTGTGTATGGGTCTTTATTCTGATTTCTCAACTATATGTATATATTTCAAAATGTTTCCAAATCTTTATTCAAAAATTTCTAGGGAGCTGTCTGGTGTCAGGTAATTAGTCTCAGAGAAATAAGTAGTACATTTTCCGGTCAATTCTAGGGTATTCTTAATACCACCGTCAATGCTAGGGTATATCCGCCATTTTTCGTAATCCCTACTCAGCTCCACGGCCAAAGTAGGTACCCTAGGAGAAGCTAATACCCTACTCAGCTCAACGGCCAAAGTAGGTACCCTAGGAGGAGCTAATACCCTACTCAGCTCCACGGCCAAAGTAGGTACCCTAGGAGGAGCTAATACCCTACCCAGCTCCACGGTCAAAGTAGGTACCCTAGCAGGAGCTAATACCCTACCCAGCTCCACGGCCAAAGTAGGTACCCTAGGAGGAGCTAATCCCCTACCCAGCTCCACGACCAAAGTAGGTACCCTAGGAGGAGCTAATACCCTCCCCAGCTCCACGGCCAAAGTAGGTACCCTAGGAGGAGCGAATACCCTACCCAGCTCCACGGCCAAAGTAGGTCCCCTAGGAGGAGCTAACCCCCTACCCAGCTCCACGACCAAAGTAGGTACCCTAGGAGGAGCTAATACCCTACTCAGCTCCACGGCCAAAGTAGGTACCCTAGGAGGAGCGAATACCCTACCCAGCTCCACGGCCAAAGTAGGTCCCCTGGGAGGAGCTAATCCCCTACCCAGCTCCACGGTCAAAGTAGGTACCCTAGCAGGATCTAATACCCTACCCAGCTCCACGGCCAAAGTATGTACCCTAGGAGGAGCTAATACCCTTCCCAGCTCCACGGCCAAAGTATGTACCCTAGGAGGAGCTAATACCCTACCAAGCTCCACGGCCAAAGTAGGTACCCTAGGAGGAGCGAATACCCTACCCAGCTCCACGGCCAAAGTATGTACACTAGGAGGAGCTAATACCCTACCCAGCTCCACGGTCAAAGTAGGTACCCTAGCAGGAGCCAATACCCTACCCAGCTCCACGGCCAAAGTAGGTACCCCAGGAGGATCTAAGCCCCTACCCAGCTCCACGGCAAAAGTAGGTTCCCTGGGAGGAGCTAATACCCTACCCAGCTCCACGGCCAACGTAGGTACCCTAGGAGGAGCTAATACCCTACTCAGCTCCCCGGCCAAAGTAGGTACCCTAGGAGGAGCTAATACTCTACTCAGCTCCACGGCCAAAGTAGGTACCCTAGGAGGAGCGAATACCCTACCCAGCTCCACGGCCAAAGTATGTACCCTAGGAGGAGCTAATACCCTTCCCAGCTCCACGGCCAAAGTATGTACCCTAGGAGGAGCTAATACCCTTCCCAGCTCCACGGCCAAAGTATGTACCCTAGGAGGAGCTAATACCCTACCAAGCTCCACGGCCAAAGTAGGTACCCTAGGAGAAGCTAATACCCTAATCAGCTCAACGGCCAAAGTAGGTACCCTAGGAGGAGCTAATGCCCTACCCAGCTCCACGGCCAAAGTAGGTACCCTAGGAGGAGCTAATCCCTACCCGTTCAAAGTAGGAACTCATAGAAGTGTACCATATACTACTTAGACCTATATATACATAAATCATCATATTTGGTGTCATTTTGCCGAAAGTCGATCCAAGCCCCGAAAACGTGTAAAATGACTCCGACCACCTTAGTTTAGGTTTAACAAATTCTCATGTCCCTGTGTCCCGGAGTAACTCCATCATCGGAAATACATGACGCATACACACTGCGGGCAGTCTGAGGACGGCTACCTACTAAGTGGAATGCTACTCAATAAACAAATAGTAACCATGTACCCACTGCTGCAGTTTACTTGGTAACGCCGACTATCCAAACGCCACATGTACCTAACTACTGCTAAGCTAAGCACGTCAACCTTCTGTATGAAATGCTACCCAATTAAGCCTGATTCCCAAGAACACAGATAACAAATATTAAACATGTACCCACTGCTGCAGTTTACTTGGTAACGCCGACTACCCACACACCAGATATACCTATATCTACACAGCTAAGCTAAGCTAAGCACGTCTCTACCTTCTGTGTGCTAAACGCTATCAAATCAAGCTTGATTCCCAAATACTTATCCATGCAATTCACTTGGTAATGTAGACCCTCCACGTGCTACATATACCTACCCTGTAAGCATGGCCTCCGTCAGCACTCACGCGACTTTCTTTGCGTAATCTTACCTTTTATTTCCGGGAAATGTTAATTTTCTGTGGTGTGTTACATACCCCGAATAGCTTGGTTTCCATGAGGTCACTAGATGGTTACAGAGGCTGCAGTACGGGTGACGGTATGTGTGTACGTGTGTGTAGCGAGATGAGAGATACATTGATCAAGATATCGATTTTCTATGACGTCACTTTCGCTGTTGGTACCATGGAAGCATTGATGTTGTGTATAGGGGATTAGGGCGCCCGATAGTGTGTAGGTCAGATACACGCGGGACCAGGGGAGGGGAGGCTACTAGGTTACGATCAATGAAACCAAATGACTAACTAATCAAAGAAAACAACAATATGTCCACATTTCAATGCAATAAACGTGCGTTGGTTTTGTAACCAAACGTGGATTCATAAACAAACCTGTCTTCTCTCCAACATCACCAAAATCTGTTAACAGCTATAATGACAGTTAACAGTGCTAACGAGAAGTCAGTGGTAGAACTCGTGGTAGAACCATACACAGGGATCTGAGAATTGATTAATGCTACACATGGACATAAACTGACATGTTAAGAGTCAGTTTAAACGTTTTAGTGGTTTACATAAGCCCAAAAATTGTTCAAAACCGCTTTAAAGTGTAAAATTACTCTAAACACGAGAGTCGATCTGAACCCCTAAAACGTGTAAAATTACTCTGAACACGAAAGTCGATCTAGAACCTTAAAACGCGTAAAATTACTCTGAACACGAAAGTCGATCTGAACCCCTAAAACGCCATTGTCTATGGTGTGTACAAATCACCCAGTATTCATCGTTCTTTGAATACGTAACACGGGGAGAAATATCGTACAAAATAAAATCAAAATGATTGGTTTTAAAAGTGCGAAATTCATATCTGGAAAGTCATGGTATTAGTAAATTACTAGTTCCTCGTTCTACATGCAAACTTTCGGGAAAATCTAAGAATCGCAAGGTTTTCTTTCCCTACCCTGGTTATCCGTACAGAATTTCCCGTCAATACTTAAACATTAAAGCAATCATTTTATCATTATTTTAACTACTGTGATCTAGGAATGTCGTTAGAATCAAGTAATCGCGTGAAGAATACAGTGTATCTACCCCAAAAAATACAGTGTGTATATACCCCAAAAAATACAATGTATATACCCCCAAAAAATCGGTGTATCTACCCCAAAAAATTACAGTGTATCCCCCCAAAAAAAACAGTGTATCTACCCCAAAAAATACAGTGTATCTACCCCAAAAAATACAGTGTGTATATACCCCAAAAAATACAATGTATATACCCCCAAAAAATACAGTGTATATACCCTAAAAATTACAGTGTCTCCTCCAAAAATACAGTGTAACTACCCCAAAAAATACAGTGTCTCCCCCCAAAAAATACAGTGTAACTACCCCAAAAAATACGGTGTATATACCCCAAAACATAGTGTATATACCCCCAAAAAATACAATGTATATACCCAAAAAATTACAGTGTATCCCCCCAAAAAATACAGTGTATCTACCCCAAAAAATACAATGTAACTACCCCAAAAATACAGTGTAACTACCCCAAAAAATACCCCCAAACACACGCTATCATAATATCGTTATTATTTATGCGGCCTATAACTAATACCACTATATACATAGGGCCGCAGTGGCCTGGTGGTTGATTATAAGGCGCCTGACCGTCTACGGTCACTAGCCCTGGGGGTTGATTATAAGGCGCCTGACCGTCTACGGTCACGAGCCCTGGTGGTTGATTATAAGGCGCCTGACCGTCTACGGTCACTAGCCCTCAACCGCTGGGTCGCGGGTTCGAGGCCTATACGTGGGGCCATCGCCAGGTACTGTTCGCAGGTTGGTGTTATTTCTCCAGGTACTCCGGCTTTCCTCCACCCAAACCTAGCTCGTCCTTTAATGACCATGGCTGTTAATACGACATAAAGCACAAACAAACCTAACCTAGCGATCATATAAAATAGTAATACAACAGTATAAAACGGAGCCATTCATTATATCATAAATACTCACATTTATAAATGTTTGAAGACGCCCACGCCCGTGTAAGCTTCACCGTGGCCGTGGGTGAGGGTTTCACAGACCTGACACGATGTCTAACCAATGGGACTAATACTACGTTTTTAATGAAATTGAAACGAATACAACTTTCCGAAAGGAAAAGCACATACTAGAAACCTACGTTCGATGATTAAGGTCGGATGTGGGCGTAACCACGAGTAAGGCCAAGACACGGAAGTGACAGTCGAAGGTCGGCTATCGGTGAATGTGTATCAAACATCGTTAGCTTTAACCCATTCACCCCTGAAGACACATTTGAACTCTTCTAATTCAAAGGTTGGAATAGTTCATTATAAAGTTTCAGGGATGAATGAGTTATTGATACATAAAAATAAAATTTTAAGTACATGTACTGATATTATGATAACATTTTAAAGCTGTACATACAAAAATATACATGTTCCGGGGTACAAGATGATCGGATAACGAAATCTATACAACGAGCAAGTTTATTATACCCAACTACCTCCGTTCCTACACAGAGTTTATAAGGCATATCATTAACGTACCGAAGCTATTGTATCACTCTATTGTCGATAATTTTGAAAAAGTCGAGTTGGATACTTTTGTTTAATTCCCAATATAAATTGAAATCTAATAATTTAAAAAATGTTGCTTTTTGTACATCATAGTTATATAAAAACTAGACTGTCGCCATTTGTCATATTCATTTAAGTAATGAATGTTTTAGCAGATGTAGTAATGGTCCTATAACACACATTGCTGACGACAAACTGAATAAAGCCCGGGGTAGGTGTGTTATAGGACCATAACAATATTTGCTAAAATATTCATTATTTATATTTACATTTTGATAGAGTAGTTAAGCTTTACTTAGTTATTTCGAACAGCAAATAAAGTGTTGACAACAATGAAACTAATAACATCACAAAAGAGATTGATGACGTCACAAAAGAGATTGATGACGTTACAATAGCAAATGTTGTTATAGTCTCACAACAACATTTGCCTTCTCAATGCATTGCAGTGGAAGCATACAGAGCAAATGAAAATATTGCATGGTAACGATGAGTTTTGTTTTTATGGTGTAGGTTTGTTGTTTACTTCAAATACGGTGTGGTCCTGTATGAACCGTGGGGTGAATACTTGATCTTGATACAAGAGGCAAACACAGAAAGGCCGTTTCCGTTCTGGAGGACACATTTCCTGTGGAGCACGTGTCCTCAGCGAGAAAAAGGATGTTGAGTCGAGTACAAATCATCGTCAATACAAGTGAACATATACATTTATACGAAAAATGTGAATTCTGAAAAGAAACGTTCAGAATGTCGAGAAATGATCTCAAATTCACTTTCTTTTAAACTAAGTGCAACTCTTACATGTGCACGCCGGTTAGAATCCCAGCGCATTAGCGAGCATTAATGCGTCAAAATACAATAACCATACATATGTGTAACAGTGTACAGTCAATAAGTACGTGTATCGAGTCCGTGCGTATTTCTCACAGGGCACAGACTGCCCCGACCCCTATATACTTACACAGGGCACAGACTGCCCCCACCCCCTATATACTTACACAGGACACAGACTGCCCCCCCCTCTATATACTTACACAGGGTCAAGGGAAATAACACCCCAGAGAAGTTGAGTTATATTTCAGCAAGAATGACCCTCCTTAACTTTGTGAAAAACGAATTTGAATGACATAAGGTACGGATTACCTCTTTAGAATGATATTTCCCTTAACACTATAAAAGCATATAGGGGTTTGTGGGTTTTGCCTTGCCCCGTTGGTATTATTGCTCCAAATATTGTCCACGGATCCGGACATCACGTGCGTTTCATTTACGTAAAATTGACATTTCTCTAAAATATATCCCTCGACTAAGAACAGTGGATATGTTTATCCACTCACCCTAAAAATAGTAGTGCCTTAATGATTGAATGGTTTGTAAGTGGTCAACTAATACCATTTACCGGAGTAAATTTACATTTATTTCACAATCAGGAAAATGAATAACGAATAGATCCAACGAGATAGTGAATATATTGGTTATAAAACTGGTCCTATTTTAGGCATTTACCGACTTATAGTCCTCTCAATTCGTATCAAGTGACAAAGTTTGCAATATTGAGATACTCTTCTTACTGTATGTATAATGGTGATTTGTATGCCTTTTTTGTTAATCCATTAAAACTACAATGTACAGTAAAGCGCTTTAGTGTAATTTTTTCAAGTTATATAGGGCGCTAGTAAATGTTTATTATTATAATATGAAATGTTGTATATTATTGTAGAAATCGGCAGTACCCAAGCTCCAGATAAAACCATGTATAAAGAATGAACAAAGTTCCTCCAGGAGTTGTTCCATCACCCGAAGTGAATGAAATACGCCCCATCATCTGTGGCTTCCGTTTGACCAACGTTAAACACTAACACTGGTTTTATCATTGGTAATATATACTTACTGTCCAAATCAATTTAATAACAAAGGACCTCATAGGGACACTGGCACCTGCCATTGTAAGATCAACATGGGTTCTATGTACGTTTGATATTTCTTATACTTTTCTTTTCTGTTGGATTGAGTAAGGTCAATAGAAAATACATGATCTGATAATTTTTTTGTACCAAAATGTCATACTGCTGTGTCCTTTTATAGTGAGATTGTCATTTTACCTATTTTCTAGCAAAGTTATTATCGTGAAAAAGATATACCTAGAAAGATTTCTGATTTCTGTCAGTCTTATTCCTTTCCTGCTGAAGCAGCCTGAAATTTCAGATGTGATGCATAAAGGGAACAGTCAGGACCGGCATATAAAATTTGAGAAAGAGCTGGAATATGTTTTCTGAGAAATAATAATAAACTTCAGGATTCAAATTCAAGACATCTTACTGGTGGAAATATTATCCCCAAAAAATAAAGCTGGAAATGAAACGTTCATAATTAAGAACCATCCATTGCAAAAAGATTCTATAAGGAAACTTCAAAAGATTTCTCTAGCAATTTCTGAGAAATAGTAGAATATTTAACTGTCAAGTTCTTCTGATTGTTCAAAAACTTACCACCTGTCAGCCACCTATTTTCTCCATTTTGTCGTGTTTATTGTCTACTTCACCAACGATAAAACTGGTTTTGTTTTGATGTAGTTTATGTCATAGTATTGTTTCATAGTGACTGTGTATCTGTTCATGTCTTGAAAAAGGGCAGATAACCCTGATAATTTGACAAATTCCTTTGTCTACAACGTCGTAACATCATTGTCTATATAAAGAACTAAAACGTGATATATTTCTATTGGTTTTTATCACTGTTTTTATTTTATCATGACATTTGAATTCATCTTCTCACAGTACTAATATCACCCTTCACACAAAGTTCACTCTCCCTTCCACCATCCCACACTTTAACGATATACCAAACACACACTCTCCCTAAATTTTCAGACACATTTTCTCTTTCCTACTCAAACACACATGGTCATCTAACATATCTGATTTCCAAAATGTAAATTCCTGGGTCTGTATTCATAAGACTATTCTCACAAATTCTGTGCTAAAGCCCAATTTTTTGTTCCGTTGATCAATTAAGTAAAATTCATAATTGTTCAATGATTTTGCAGAATTTTTGAGACTTTAAACCAAAATTACATTTATAATTATCAGTCTCGAGTTTTGACATTGTCACATGATTTCAGCAAGTTTGATGAGTACAGGCCGTAGAACCAGCAGAGAGAACGGTTTGATGAGTACAGGCCGTAGAACCCACAGAGAGAACGGTTTGATGAGTACAGGCCGTAGAACCCGCAGAAGCAATTGCTGTTTCTATCCTGCATCATAAAATTTCTGACACAGAATTTGACACCCCACCCGCGCAGAAAGAGATGTTTTCTCCATCCTCCCTCCCTTTTTTACCTAATCTGAATCAGACCCCCCCCCCCCCCCCCGGAAGCTGCTGCCCCTTCGTTCTCTTCCCCTCTCCCCATTTTCCCTACTCTGAATCCGACCCTCCCGAACCAGCTGCCCCCTCCCCCTCTTTCCCTTCCCCTTCACTCCCCCCACTTCCTGCTTCCTCATCTTTGTCGCCTCCTTCATCATCCATGTCTGCATCCTCTTCATCACTTTCAACCATCCTTGCTTTCTTCTTCTTTGGGCCACCAGCATCAGAGTCAGAGCCCTGAAACAAATCACAAAAATAGATCCAGTTACCTCCCTTACACCGTTACTATTACAACATTATTATAACGTAACAGAACAACACAAAGTATTTTCAGGCAATCCATAGTCCCCGTATCACCCTGAAAAAGAAATCTTAAACTTTCAAACTTTTTTGAGAAACGTGTAAAAGAAGTAATCTTGTTGAACAGTCTTGACCACTATGGACTAGGTCTTACAGTCATTCACCCCTGAAGACACATTTGCACTCTTCCAATTCAAAGGTTTGAACAGTTCATTATGAAATTTCAGGGGTGAATGAGTTAAAACACCCACCTCATCACTGTCCATGAGACCCTTTTTCGCGTTCATCAGCCGCTTGGCCTTTTTCTTCTCCCGGTCCGAGTCGTAGGCATCATCGCTGTCAGAGGAATAGATATGCTGTTTCTCTGTATCAGAAATAAAAAAATAACTTTATCTTACAGCATTTACAGTGATGTTTACTCTGTTGTTTCAAACTTTGTGGGACCATCAAGAAAAATTCCAAACATAGTAGATTTCAACTGAAGAATGTTGCACTTGGAACATCTTTAAAATCCTGTATGTTAAGTTACAGAAATCAAACCAATTTTTTTTTAGTAGACATCTTAAATATTTGATTTTATTAAGTTATCTGTAGGTTAGGAGGGGTCTAAAGACCCCGTCTGGTCTTTATAGACCCCGAGCCAAAGGCGGAGATAACTAATTTGTGACACTGACAATCTTTTATTACATTTTTTTCCTGCAAAATTATAAGTCACTTTGTGAGTTTTGTGAGTTGTACTTGACTGCTACCAATATAGCCCCTACCAACCATATTTTCGGCAATATTTCGGACAAAACACAACCATCTTGGCAATTAGCACACTAGCGGCCCCCTCAATGCCTGTTTCGTTGAATTTGCTGTCAATTTAGATCACTAGTAGACTTTTTCATCCTTTGAATGATTTGCAAACCTGTGTGTGTCAGACACCATCTTTGTTGACATGAAGAGAGATTCTAGTTTGAGCTATCTCCCCTCACACATGCTACCGGCAGAGCGGGGTCAATAGAAATAAAAACCACGGCAAGATAGAGTGTTACAAGTTAGAAGGGTGACAAAATGTAATAAGAAAAATATGTTTGATGTATTTATGGATTGTAGTTTGCATAAAGGTATTCGAATAACCCGGGAAATTATTAAATTTTAAAGGATATTCCCTGTCAAGTGATTCATCTCTCATTTTGATGCTGTGCATTTATAATTTTAAAATAGCAACATCTATAAAGGCTAAGAACGGCAGTGGATAGTACTCATTACTCTAAAACAATATTGATACATAAAAACCGTTCATCTTAACTCTTTTATAATCGCAATTACACTACCTGACAAGGTTTTAGAGACTTTTATAGCTAATACTTTCTTGGCAATAAAAAGCATAAGCGGTTACCTTGACCCCTGTTTGATTATGTAATTTCCTGTATGACTCTTAACTCTTACCTTTCCTGTTCTGTTTGTAGTGTTTCTTTATAGCTGCTATAGAGATGTCTCCTTCATCCTCATCTTCCTCCTCGTCGCCTTCCAAGAATCCGCGAGACAAACCCCCACCATGTGAGCGCTCTTTTGTGCGACGTACTGAGCTTTCCCGTCGGATGGCTGCTCTCAATTTCTCCTCCTCTTTCTGTCAAAATTAATGTACTAAAGTTTTGATGATCAACAAAGTTTAGTGATTTTGTGACAGAGCTTGCACTGCCTATTGCTAAAATCACTAATAGTGGAAATGAAAAACGTCATAAAAATCATAAAACTGTATCAATTGGCGAAAGTAACTTGTTAAAGCCCCAGGTCTCCAGTACCTAGTATTACAAACTGTAAAACAACAGGCGTTCCTCCAGTTTCAACGCTTACCTTAAACAACACTATAAAATATACATTATAGCTCTGTAATTTACTATGTATATGTACTATTTGGAGTCTGGTGACCTGTACCAGAAATAACCTTAACTTATCTAAGTGATTCAAAATGACCTCCTTCATACCAATCCTCTGGATAGATGTATTTCACAAGCGTGCAGTTCCCCTCCGGATGATTATTTTGATAAGCAAAAACATTTTACAACATACAAGAAACGTGTAAGAAATTCAAAAAATCACTTCAATCATATTGTAATTATCTGATAACAATTTCAAACAGACAGAGAAGATTCCAGGACAACAGTATCCTATAAATGTAAGTTTACCTTTATCATTTCATTTCTGCAGTAATCAGGGTCACGGCCCGAGATAGGAACGACCTTGACCTTCTGTGTCTTACTTGACCTGTCAGCAAGGGACAAGGTCATCTTTCTATGTGTGTAAGACTCTGTTGAGTGAGGCCTGTAACAAATACAACAACATTGGCGTCAATAAGTGTCCGAGAAATCTGGAGTAGGGTAACCATTGTGTGAAGGCCTCTTGAAATATTTAAAAAATTACATCATATGGCAGGTAAGCTTACAAATATTACATCATATGAAAGGTGAGTTTACAACTACTAAATCAAACAATTGTTAAACTTACAAATACTACATCAGGTAACCTTACAAATATTACATCAAACTATAGGTAACATATCATTACCAGATAAACTTTGAGTAAAAGCTACATCTATATACAGTACCTAAATGCCAGCTTGGTTTTGAAGACACTCTGTCCCTGAAGACCTGTGCCCTGTCGTACAAACAGGTGGTTGAAGTCGCCCTGTATCGGCATTGTGTGTACGTCAAAGATCTCATCACCTAGATGTAGGGACATGCTGAAACCAGGCAAACATAGGTCAACTTCAAAATGATTTTATGGAAAATACCTCAGATGTGGTCTTTACTGAAGTCAACTATAAATACCGGACAGGATTTTAAAGACCTCCTTCCTCATTGTCTTGTATACTAGACAGCATTTAGGCCAAAAGGGGTCAATTTGGCTATATTGCTTTAAGTGACTTCTTCTCTGGAACTAAGAAGTGGATATCAACCATATTTGACTGGAAGCATCCCTAGGTGGTGGAGATTAAAAAATGTTCAAATGGTGGGGCTGACCCCCCAGGGGGCTGAGGGGCGGGCCAAACAGGGCACTCAGCCCCCTGGGGGGTCAGCCCCACCATTGTTGTCTACTGGAAGTATACTAGACTAAATTGTATGTACACTCTCTCCTGTTGTCTACTGGTAGTATACTAGACTAGATTTAAGTACTCTCTTTCCTGTTGTCTACTTGTAGTATACTAGACTATATTTAAGTACTCTCTTTCCTGTTGTCTACTGGAAGTATACTAGACTAGATTTAAGTACTCTCTTTCCTGTTGTCTACTGGAAGTATACTAGACTAAATATTAAGTTCTCCCTTTCCTGTTGTCTACTTGTAGTATACTAGACTATATTTAAGTACTCTCTTTCCTGTTGTCTACTGGAAGTATACTAGACTAGCTTTAAGTTCTCTCTTTCCTGTTGTCTACTGGAAGTATACTAGACTAGATTTAAGTTCTCCCTTCCCTGTTGTCTACTGGAAGTATACTAGACTAGATTTAAGTACTCCCTTTCCTGTTGGATACTGGAAGTATACTAGACTAAATTGTAGTAGACTCTCTCCTGTTGTCTACTGGTAGTATACTAGACTAGATTTAAGTCCTCCCTTTCCTGTTGTCTAGTGGAAGTATACTAGACTAGATCTAAGTACTCCCTTTCCTGTTGTCTACTGGTAGTATACTAGACTAGATTTAAGTCCTCCCTTTCCTGTTGTCTACTGGTAGTATACTAGACTAAATTGTATGTACACTCTCTCCTGTTGTCTACTGGTAGTATACTAGACTAAATTGTAGTAGACTCTCTCCTGTTGTCTACTGGTAGTATACTAGACTAGATTTAAGTCCTCCCTTTCCTGTTGTCTAGTGGAAGTATACTAGACTAGATTTAAATACTCCCTTTCCTGTTGTCTACTTGAAGTATACTAGACTAGATTTAAGTCCTCCCTTTCCTGTTGTCTACTGTAAGTATACTAGACTAGATTTAATTACTCCCTCTCCTGTTGTCTACTGGAAGTATGCTAGACTAGATTTAAGTTCTCCCTTTCCTGTTGTCTACTGGAAGTATACTAGACTATATTTAATTACTCCCTTTCCTGTTGTCTACTGGAAGTATACTAGACTAGATTTAAGTACTCCCTTTCCTGTTGTATACTGGAAGTATACTAGACTTGATTTTAATTACTCCCTTTCCTGTTGTCTACTGGAAGTATACTAGACTAGATTTAAGTATTCCCTTTCCTGTTGTATACTGGAAGAATACTAGACTAGATTTAAGTACTTCCTTCCCTGTTGTCTATTGATAATATACTAACAAGGATTTGGGAACTCCCTTTCCTGTTGTCTACTGGAAGTATACTAGACTAGATTTAAGTACTCCCTCCCCTGTTGTATACTGGAAGTATACTAGACTAGATTTAAGTATTCCCTTCCCTGTTGTATACTGGAAGTATACTAGACTAGATTTAAGTACTCCCTTTCCTGTTGTATACTGGAAGTATACTAGACTAGATTTAAGTACTTCCTTCCCTGTTGTCTATTGATAATATACTAACAAGGATTTAAGTACTTCCTTCCCTGTCTATTGATAATATACTAACAAGGATTTGGGTACTCCCTTTCCTGTTGTCTACTGGAAGTATACTAGACTAGATTTAAGTACTCTCTTTCCTGTTGTATACTGGAAGTATACTAGACTTGATTTTAATTACTCTCTTTCCTGTTGTCTACTGGAAGTATACTAGACTAGATTTAAGTACTCTCTTTCCTGTTGT
>NW_018408905.1:631325-676050 GCF_002113885.1 Mizuhopecten yessoensis | reverse complement strand
TACTGGAAGTATACTAGACTAGATTTAATTACTCCCTTTCCTGTTGTCTACTGGAAGTATACGAGACTAAATTTAAGTACTCTCTTTCCTGTTGTCTACTTGAAGTATACTAGACTAGATTTAAGTACTCTCTTTCCTGTTGTCTACTGGAAGTATACTAGACTAGATTTAATTACTCCCTTTCCTGTTGTCTACTGGAAGTATACGAGACTAGATTTAAGTACTCTCTTTCCTGTTTTCTACTGGAAGTATACGAGACTAGATTTAATTACTCCCTTTCCTGTTGTCTACTGGAAGTATACGAGACTAGATTTAATTACTTGTTGTATACTGGAAGTATACTAGACTAGATGTAAGTTCTCTCTTTCCTGTTGTCTACTGGAAGGATACTAGACTAGATTTAAGTACTCTCCTTCCTGTTGTCTACTGGAAGTATACTAGACTAAATTGAAGTACTCCCTTTCCGGTTGTCTACTGGAAGTATACGAGACTAAATTTAAGTACTCCCTTTCCTGTTGTCTACTGGAAGAATACTAGACTAGATTTAAGTACTCTCTTTCCTGATGTCTACTGGAAGTATACTAGACTGGATTTAAGTACTCTCTTTCCTGTTGTCTACTGGAAGTATACTAGACTAAATTGAAGTACTCCCTTTCCGGTTGTCTACTTGTAATATACTAGATTAGATTTTGGGAACCCCCAATTTATGGGCTGTAAAACTTGAAAAAAATGAACACGGAAAACTCCATTTTGTTGCTTCAAATTCATATATAAAAGGGAGAATATTCCCAATCAAAAAATTCTGACTGGAACTATTCTTCATTCTTTTTTATAATGGGTGTAGTTGACCCTTTATCAGAAAACTGTCATAGTCATAGAATTAAATAAACATCATGACCTAATTGAGACAGGACATAAAACTATAGATTAACCCTTTGTAACTTTAGTAGACTCTATCATGCATTGATCTGGATGAGTCCAGTATGGTTGGTGAAAGAGTTAACAAACTTGAGACATGGCAGTAGATCTAAAGTATAGCTTTTGAATTTCTATTATTTACAACCTGTACCTAATAAAGCCATTGGAAACTGTTGGAAGTAACCCACCTGCCGTCAGACCAGCGTACAACCCGAGCGTTACTCTCCTTCAATGGTACTAAGTTATCATCTAGAATAGGGGCACCTTCCTCATCCTTAACTGTCCTCCATCTTACTGTGTTCTCAACCTGCACACAAAAACAGTTGTAATTTAGTTCAGGAGCAGTTTATAGTCCTGACAGGAAGTCTGGTCTGCTATAGACCTCATCCAAATGTTCATTAGTCTTGAACTACTGTTTTATATAAAATTGTGACAAAGATTAGTCAGAAGCCAATATGATGTTAAACTCCTGAACAGACTGACGTTACCTTAAGTTTCGTCCTGGCACGGCCTTCCTCATCCAACACTTCGTCCTCATCTACCTCATCTTCATAGACATTGGCATCGAACGGCCTGTACAAACAAAACTCATCAATATAAGGAACGTAATAAACTTTCTCTCTTATTTTTGAATTAACTAGATTGGTAATGTTGCAATACCCCAGGCAATACAAATATATCTGAAAGTCGTTAAATACAGGAAAAAGTCGGCCAATACAGGAAAAACATGACCAATACCAGAAATGTTCATACCGCATTAGCCTGAAACGATTGCATGCTGACATTCACATATCCTCTGTCATTGCTGAGATGTGTTTGAAATGGACGGTCTAACTTTACACTAACAAATGGAGAGCAAATAGAAGCATAAACATAAAAGATGAGGAGTTGTCTCAACAACAGTGATTGGAAGGAATGAATTTATGGTAAATGTATTATATTCCTGTCGGACAGAGAAGAATCAGCAGATTGCAATAACACAACTTCGAATTCAACATGAGTTGTGCAGTTCGACATTCATTCAGTCAATGGGTTTACATTTATTGAAGTGGTCAATAATCCTTGTTTATAAATAAATCAGAAAATTGTTCCATTATCTGAAAGCGACTTATTTACATAAGCATCAATACAGACATCACAGAGCGAGAGACTGAAGACCTTTATTTGTTTACTGTTTGGGTGATTTAAAAATAAACATTAGACTTATGATAACGTTGCATTTATCTTGATTTTTATTTTATGACTGTCACAGGGCTAATTAATAAACCTTTGATTGATTGGTTGTTTCTGTATTGGCCTAGTTATTGGTCTTTTCCCTAATACATTGACCTTCTGTTTTGGCTTTGCCTCATGCCAATTGATCTGATGTAATTTCCTGGGACCATCTGACACTTTATTAATATTACTGAACCCAAAGAGAAGATAGCTAAAGAATTTCTTTGATATAGGATATTGATTTAATGAACTACAGCAAACATAATAGATAAAATAGAAGCAAATTACAAATTCAAGACTATTCATAACACACTTTCCTCAACTCATTCACCCCTGAAATTTCATAATAAACTATTCCAACCTTTGAATGGGACGAGTTTAAATGTGTCTTCAGGGGTGAACAAGTTAACAATCTACAATTACACACTCTGTCACAAAATTAAACCCAAAAAAAGAGGCCCAATGGGTAGAAGAATGACATGTCTGGTACTATACCTCGTCTCCACACTGAGGAAGTTGGGTAGTTTGACGTAGTGGACGGTCTTGCCGAGGTCTGTAATGATGCGGGGGATCTCCACCTCAATCCTGGTTTCTGGGGGCTCCTCTTCTTCCTCCTCCTCCTCGCCTTGCATCTGATAAAAACAGGAGTTATCTCCCTTGTAAAAAGCAAACCCTCAAGATGGGCAGGTCTCCCTGCTATGTAACTAATATCAAATGTTTAAAAGGAAATACTTCAATACTTTCAAGTCAAAATTCATGGTCAAGCCTTCACTGTATTGTACACCTATAAAGCATTTGTTTGTAAAAGGACACGTCATACTTTGGGACATCTTGGATATGGTTTTATTATGGTTCATTTGGTGCTTGGACTTAATGAGTCAAAATTAAACACAATTTTCCCAATGCCAAAAATATGTTGTTGCATCCTCCGGATTTCGACAGACCATCTTTCCACTTTGCAGTTATGCACCAATTTTTTTTCCTGAGCTATATTTTATATCTTAAGTGAAACATGGAACGACAGCTATCTGTATCCACTCAAGCAAGATACAGGACCTCCATACCGTTAGGTCTTATCGTTCTCAAGAAATTTGATTTTTTTCTGTAAGTTTGACCCCTGTGACCTTTAAAGAAGGTCAATAATCAATAATAATCAATCAATATAATTATTAGGAACAAATCTTTAGCCCTCTGTGACTTTTTTGGTTCAGCAGAAGTCAGTTGAAAACCGGTGATAAATGGATAGATCCTGGCCAAATCATTGAGTTCCCAGGCACTTTAATAGGTAGCTCTGTAAAATTTGAGAAAGATACCTCTGGCACTAAATTTCTGAAAAAATAGTGCTAAAAAGATCCAACTTTCAAAATTCAAGATGGCCACCTGTCGGTCATCTTGGTTTTTCAATCAATCCCAAAATTTGACATGCGTAGCTAAGTATTTTCTAAGAAATAGCGCTAACAAGAATCATTTTAGGACAGACAGAATGATGGACAGAAGACAGAAGAAGGACCATGGATGAAGCGTGATTTGAAAAGCCCACCATCAGCAGATGGTGAACTAACAAATACCCAAAAATCATGTTTATGTGAATGAAATTTCATACTAAATTGATGTCCCTCGCTTTAGACTTTTTATCATCATGTTATATTTACTCTCTCTCCGTCTCTGTCTTCATCCCCATATCTTATTTCAGAGTCGGATTTCCTCTCCTCCTTGTCTTTATCTTCATCGTCCTCATCTGAACTGATGTCACCAGCATCTCCAAACAGATCGTCTACAGTAGCTACAATGTGACAACAGGGTGTAACACCATACTGAAATCTTGATGAATCGTCTCTGTAATGTTTATCAACAGGTTGAAATTTCAATGTGTCACAATTTGCTCCAATAACACAAACCATAGACATCAGTGATTTTTTTCTACATTTTTCTCCACAAAGACCTCCATGATTTGATTAGGAAAACAGAGCAGCATTTTACATGGAAAACAAATTCTCTAAAATAACAGTCATAACACATAACTCAGAACAGTAACAAACTAACGTAGTCTTACCCTCAACGGTTTGGCCATTTTCCCCGCCCCCTGATCCTTCGTCATCACTACCCTTAGGTACTTTCTGTTTTTTCTTGCGGCCAATGAAGGAGTCGTCCGAGTCACTTCCACTGTGTGCTGTGTCAAATATCAGAGTGTCAGTAAACGCAGGATATAATGGATTAGGGAATTTCATTGGCATATAGCTATATTATTTCATTTGTCAACAAATATCACACAGATACATATCTAATGTTGACATGTTGCAAATCTTTGGCTTTGGCTTCCAAACAACAACTTTGAAAATACCGGATTTTAATAACATTCAAGGAAGTTTCTTTGTCATTTTCTTTTCTTTGACTTTAAATTATTATCGACTTAACATATAAACTTCGGCTCTAAGACGTGTACCATTAATATTAACGATAATATAGTTTACCTGATCCCACACGTGATCCAGGGGCACTCCCACTTCCCCCACCAGGCGTCCCCAGCGGACTG
Source organism: Mizuhopecten yessoensis (assembly GCF_002113885.1). Classification (NCBI taxonomy): domain Eukaryota; kingdom Metazoa; phylum Mollusca; class Bivalvia; order Pectinida; family Pectinidae; genus Mizuhopecten; species Mizuhopecten yessoensis. The sequence goes on along the minus strand of NW_018408905.1, from coordinate 671,384 downwards.
CTGTGGCGACTCCCTTTTGATCCTCTACTGGCTGGACTTCCACTCCTTGATCGACTTCCAGATTTAGAGCGAGATCTAGATCTGGACCGTGACCTTGAACCTGACCTTGCACTTCCTGCCCCAGAGTGTGGACTACCAGGTGGACTTCCTGATCCACTTCTTTCAGGTGACCCTGATCCACGCGATACTGGTGACCCACTTTTTGACTTGGGACTACCCATGGGAGATCCTGATGCTCTACTCCTGGGGCTCCCAGGGGGGCTTACCGAGCCACTATGTGCAGGGCTGCCTCTGGCAGAATTTGAAGCTCCGCTGTGAGCGGGACTCCCTCGGGGGGATCCTGAAGCACCACTGTGTACGGGGCTCCCTCTGGGAGAATTTGAAGCGCCACTGTGTACAGGGCTCCCTCTGGGAGAATTTGAAGCGCCACTGTGTACAGGGCTCCCTCTGGGAGAATTTGAGGCGCCACTGTGTACGGGGCTCCCTCTGGGAGAGTTTGAAGCACCACTGTGGACAGGGCTCCCTCTGGGAGAATTTGAGGCGCCACTGTGTACGGGACTCCCTCTGGGAGAGTTTGAAGCACCACTGTGGACAGGACTGCCAGGGGGAGATTGTGATCCTCCACTAGGTGCAGGACTCCCTGGGGGAGAATTTGATGCTCCACTATGTAATGGACTTCCCACTGGAGTTCCAGATGCATCACTTTTTGGGCTACCAGGGGGACTGCCAGATCCACTGTGAGTGGGGGTTCCCTGGGGGGAATTCGATACTACACTACCTGAAGCATGACTTAGTGGGCTGCCTGGTGGGCTACCAGAACCACTGTGTGCGGGACTGCTGCATGCTGGACTGCTGTGTGCGGGACTGCTGTGCTGACTGCCCTCAGACCCTGAACCACTTCTGGCGGGAGATCCTGAACCACCACTTCCATGATCTGTAATCAAGTCCCAAATAAAATATTTTTAAAGAATTGAACTGAAAATGATTTTAAACAAAATAAGACCAAACATTTTTTTTTCCATATGGGGCGTCTGTTATTATTGTTTACATTGTGTGTGAATTTTCTTTCTTTTGCAATTTGATAGTTTTGTTGGATTTGTTTGTGTTTTCCTAGGACAACTCTGGGTGAAATAGAACACTGAATTTTGAAAAACTGTAGAATATTGTGATTTGTGATTATGAGTAATTATTTTCCTAGGAAAATTAAGTGGCCATTTTTGTGTTGATTTTGGGAAAATACAGCAAAATTTATCTAAGGAATGGTGAATTTAGAAGATACCAAATTCACAAAAACATAGAAATAACTGAACATTAATGCTGCTTAATAAAATACAAAATGATACTGGCTCTCCATGATGTTTAAAATTACACATAACACAGTTTCAGTCCAGCAAAACATCTTCAAACTTCAATAACAACAGGCAATGTTTTCTCATTCATTCTCCAACCAAAGACTTCATTTGAAAACTATCTGTAAACAATCCTTCTATCCCAAGAATCATTATTGATTGGAACGAACTGTCCTTTGTTATGAATGCGACAGAGGTCATTATTTTGTATTGCCTCTACTAGGAGTCGAACCAAGAAGTTCTGGTTTACTAGTCTTATGCTCTACAGAATTTTTTTGGTTTGTTTATGTTTTACGTTCTATTAACAGCTCATTGAAGGATGTGCCAGTTTTTGGTGGTGGAGGAAAACCGGAGTTCCTGGAGAAAAACCACTAACCTTCGACCTTACCTGGCGTCTGCCTCACGTAGGTCTCGAACCCGCGACCCAGTGGTGCAAGGCTAGTGGTAGCAGAATGTCATACGACCTAACCACTTGGCCATTTGGTGAGGTGGAATTCCAGTGCGAGTTAGCCCGAGTGTTCTCTGGCCCTAACACCAGACTTAAGACATTTTGACAGAATGCACTGCTATATGAAAACGTGGAATTCTTTGACACCGTTTTGTATCGGGCAGTGACTAATCAACAAAAAGATGCGGTCTGGAAATCTTCTTAAGAAGAATGATATTATCTGTTTATGGTCTGGATCAGTACGGTTTGGATTTGGATCAATAAATATTCCATTTATCGATATATGTGAGGTATGTGTTGTGTCACAGTAGATTTTTGTTGTCAGCGCCTAATAATACCAAACGGTGTCAGAGTATTCCAGGTTTTTATATAGCAGTCACTCTGGCCCCACACCAGTCATCTATATTTCGAAATGTCTAAGTCTGGTGTTAGGGCCAGAGGAAACTCGGGCTACAGAGCAGGTCGGGGAAAACCACTAACTTGTTTATAATATGCAAACTCGCCTATTCTACGCCAATATGGGTATGGATTTGTTACTAAAAATAGCCCAAATCACTTAAATCTTAACTTTTTCAAATTGTTCGACCAAGTCGCATTTATTCACTATTCAGTCATGACACATAATACAAATACAAAAATAAACTTTATTTGCAAGTGGGAAAGTACCAAAAATAGATACAATACTTCCGGTAAAGTAACACAATTATTTAGCTTGTCGTAAATTAATGCGATTTTTAATAATATCTTGCAAAAGTTACTGTTAAAGCTATTTGACCGCTATTTGGGTTATTTTTAGTAACAAATTCATACTCCAACTGACGTATAATAGGCGAGTTTGCTTACAGTATACAAGTATTAATGAACTATGGCAGATGTCTATTTACTTGTCTCAAATAAATACCAAGTTGTCATCAAATATATCATTTCGTAAACATTAAAACATGTTTCGTTTCCTGAAGAAAAGATTTTATGAAAACGTCCATTCTCCTGCCACGTGAAATAGGTTTTCTTAACTACTGTGAGTGTGATCTACGAAAGACACGCATTCAAATTTCTGACGTGGTATCCTTTATCATCACTACCGCTCATAACGATCACACTGAGTAAGCAGTGCCACAAACCATTGTCTGATTCAGCATCGCTGCCGAAAATGTCTTCTGCGTCCGCCATACCGGTTGGGTTAATCAATTTATCGGATTTCTTAACGTCTGTAAAAGAAACAGTACATTACAAAATGCAAACTAACAAATAAAATGAAACGAAACGAACCTAACGTACAAAAATGTACACAAGAGCTACCAATTTCTAGAGGTAATTACAATACACTTAGTGTAAACCCATAGTTAGAACATAAACACCGACCTGCCTTCAAAAAGTGCCGAGTTCAAAAAGTTCCGAAAATATAAGTGCCGACTCGGATCGAGGTAACCAAGTGCCAAAAATATCTAAGTTAAGTGCCGAGTTGTCCATATGGAGAAATGAGGGCCACTTTTGCTCATGAATATTAATGAGGGGCGGAGCATGTTTGATCAAGTGATCATCAGAGTTTTTCCGCGCCACCATGGCAACCAACAGAAAATTAATTGTTCCCAGGCTCATTTTAGTTACGATTTTGGCGTATTTTAAGACAAATCTGTAGAATAAAATTAACCAACTGGTCACATTGAACAAGATTTATCAAAGATAATGGGAACGGGAGTTACATAACTTCTTAATATAAGGGAAAATATGGAATATATACAGCTGTCATTCTCGCACATTCTATACTACCGATGAAGGAGCATAAACAATGTGCATTTTGTACTTGTTACGTCTACACTATATACAAATCGTATTTTATTTATATGTAAGAAGGCATTTAAGATATTAGTTTTGAAACATTAACCTACAAAATCCTCGTGGTTAACGAGAAATTTGTGTTTTAAAATCAGAAATTTGAGAAAGCTCAAGGGGCCCCCGAAGGTATAATGTAATTCAACTGCACGATTGGTTTTAAACTAAAATTCCAACAAGTGAATCTATAGCCTATAAGATCAAACTTGTGTACAAAATTAAAGTGTGTGGTATCTTAAAAAAGTTGCATAATTAGAATAAAACAATACCAAATATGACAATTGCAATCTCATATTTATTGCAGTAGTACAGTTGGTATACGTGACACCACGGAATTAGATTATCTAAGTCCGTGGTGATACAGAGATTCTAAAACAATCAGGACAGAATAATCACGGGCTGACGGATGTTTCTTAATATACTGAGGACAATGTTTATTTATATATAATAGATGAAAGGTGCATTACGAGAACCAGACTGCCCCGGAGAGAAGGATTACATTTATATGTCTCAGATGATCATTTCGGAGGCTAGGCTGGAATACCAGCTCTTTTTCAAATGTTGAATTAAAACAAATTAGTTGGAACGACTGATAAATTAACATATCTCATTCAACAATAAGGCAGACGGATTGACTTATAAATTAAAAAGTATAACAACATGGATTAGCTTCAAGTACATGTATCAATATGCTTTAATTTTTCGTCCTGAAAATCCGTTTTTGCTCCTATTTTGACGTATACAAATTATGAGGTGATCGAGCATGTACGTTCATATGTGATACCAACTTAGAATAAAAGATTGTCTACACATTTATTTAACAGCGTTGTCTGAAACAGGGACAAACTTTATGTCACGGCATGTTCTAGAAAAAATAACTAAAAAGAAATATTAAATAATTTACAAATAACATGTAAGATCAGTGAGATGTTGTTAATGTAAGTTATTTTTTCAAATCATGTGGCCGTTCGTGAAAAAAAGCATTCTTGTACTTCTACCCACAGTAATATATATCAAATTCAGTTGGATTGAATAAGTAAATACTTTATATGAATCCTTTTGGTACCTCTTTCAAGTCGATAGAGTGTCACAAAAACATGGAGACTCCTTTCATTTTCAGAAGAATACGATGGTTTTACATAATCCCCTATGGTGCCCCTTTGATTTTATGTCAAATTTAAGAAAATCCACTTTTCAAATGCTTCAGGAACCTCGGATATTGCAAATATTCTTAAAACACCTCATAAACTGTGTTTTTCTAAACCGGAAGTTACCGAGCGAATCTCGGCAACTTATCTAGATCACGGAGACAGCATCGAAAAATTTGATCGAAAGTTCAGAAAATGTCTATTTGGTCGTTTTCCAGTATTCGATTGCATAGAACATATAGGCGCCCTCGCTTCAAAAGTTCATCTACTCCAGGAACCTCGAGTTTTTAATGGATCGCGCTAATTAACTTGTAACCCATATTTAGACGGTGTGTAGGGAAATTTGACATCCCGTCAAAAAAAATTCGGATTACTATCCAGCCGATAAACACAAAAACTTAAAGCCCATAATGTTATCCCAATGGGCCAAATGGCCGCCATTTTATCCAAGATGGCGGATTATGCAAATTAGCAAAGTGACCGTCATTTCTCCATATGCCAGGTACCCACTTTCAGTTGCCGAGGCGTCTATGATTCACAAACATAAAGAATACCCGGGGAAAACCCACGTGATTGGGCAGGTTGACGTTTATGTTCAAGTTCTTTCGACTCATCAGTTACAAGAAACAAAAGTGCAATATTTACACTTTACAGTGCATAATACAAAATAACACTTACACAAACTCACAATTACAAATAGAAACAGTAACATACATATGCTTGGAGAGTGCAACTTAGCTATATATACTATTATTCACACTCAGTGGTCCTTTCAATTTAAATATGCTTGGCTTTTCAATGTAATAAGTTTTCAAAAATTTGTGACCCAATACCTTTTCACGTCCGATCGGGGAATCAATCCCCGGCCGCCTTGGTGAAAGGCGATTGCACTGTGCCACGTGCACCCGACCACCTACGTCCTGTTGCTTTCCCCTGCACGACTACCTTGTAAGTACCATAAATTCCTATTATCTATTTCATCCTTTCATTTTATATTTAAGTGAAACTATATGAAGTGTGAGTGAGTGTATGATAATTGTATATTTATGTAATTGTAGGTCTTGGACCAAACAAATGATCGAACCAACAAACCAGCCCCCCTTTATCATTAGCAAGTGTTACATCAGGGCCCGTATTCATGTAATCGTTCTCGTGCTCAAGCAAGGGTTCTGTGCTCAAGTCAGTCAGCTTTCTTGTAACTCTCCTAAATCATGTCAAACGATCAAAAAGTCAAATGTAAATATTGAAAACAGTATTTGGCTTCAAGTTTCTTCATTTTCCTCAAAAAACTTCGACAAGATAAGATCTTTTAAATAATTTATAACTGGAACAAGATATTAGACTTGAGCACAAAATCCAGGCTTGAGCATGAGAATACGGGCCCATGAAAGGTCGAATGTAGTTATTTTTCTGACAAAAAGGACACTGATTAAATTATTTACGAAAAGTTCACCGCCTTATATCATATACCCTTTTTGTCACACCAGATAGCTAACAACAAACGTTAAAACTCGAGAAATTAACAACAAACAAAATACAAAACGTCTACAAGAAGCGGTAACAATAAATGCATCTTTAAAACACACAAACAAATGGTTATCTTTTGTGTCGACACCGATAAATAAAATGACATGGGTTGACATTTTTCTGTCTTACCCCCAATATGGGAAAGTGTGGACATCTTTTTGACATTGCCATGAAACCTCTTGGTGCATGCAAAGAAAACGCGACTTGAAACAACATACGAGTAACATGGCTTGGAAAATATACAAAACAGAAATAAAGAGAAAAAGGGCCAGTCATGATAGGATATGGTAAAATTACACAGGAGCCTGCCCCCCTCATAACTTTTGTTTCAGAAGTGTTACGAGATTTATGCTGCTGTTTTAACTCTTTTCAGTCCTTTATACATCTGATGTTACTACTTTGAATCATTAACCTAATTACAGCATGGGGATCGGAACATGGAATATCAGCCTGAAAGTATTTTTCTGAAAAAAATAGTATTTTTTACACCGTTATACTTGGGACACTTTCTTACTTGTAGTGCTTTAATAATATATTTATCATCCAAAATGTAATCGAACATTTTGTGAAAATGTTAATGTAAAATAAAGGATTTTTCATTCTTGTTATTCTTGTATACCAAACATTTTCATAGCATGAAGAAGTGGTATTATTTCAAATATGTATGCAAACATTCAGTCCAAAAACGTTGGTGAAAAGTACTATATAATACAATAAACCTTTCATTGCATGTAAGGTCACAACAAATTCCAAATTCAATTTTACTTCATCACTTGGCGTGATTAATGGAGTTTTTATTACCAATCAATTTTAAGATAAAATGTAATATCCTTGTCACTTTTACAATTTGTTCTTAAACATTTTATCACCAGACTTTCGCTTTTAAATTGCTGTTACGGGATATTTCATACTCATTTGTTAATACTCATCTCATAATTAAGAGTAAATGTATTGGTGAAGGTCGCCATCGTATCCTCGCGAAATATCGTAAATGCAAAGGAACACGAAATGTAAAATAAATCCATAATATAAATGGCTTTTGGATATACATGTATTGACTAAAGGTGTCATAGATAGCTCAAATGAAGACGTTAGTATTTGTCCGAAGTGCTACATAAGGTATCTGCGCGAAAGAGAATCTGAAACAGAACGTTTTGAAGATGAAACTACTATAGGTGTCCCTCCGTTAACAATCAAGGACCTGTTTTACGGGTCCTGTTCACATAAAAATTGTTGTCTTTCTTTTAACAATTTTAATTCGAAGGGAAACAAATCCACAATTCTGCAAAAACCTACCAGGCATCAGTTAATTTTCACACACAAATAGCGGTATTCTGCATCATCACGTGTATTCTTATTTCTTCTTATTGGCAATGACCTGAACCCTGTACACAGGTTATGATATAAGGAAGAGAGTCTTTGAATTCTCAATTATGAAGTAGGTCATCTGAAATAATTGATGACCTTTTAGAAGTGTCGTACATCTTATCAAAGAATCAATCAGCCTTCACTCTCAATTTTTGTCTCTTGGATGACCCTGGTTGCAAAGCTTGGACAGGTAAATCAAAGAACCGTTTCTCAAAATCCATTCATACTTTGCCACTTTTCTTTCTTCTTCTTCAGTATAGACCAAAACTACACAAAAGGCTCTTTTACTGTTTTGGGTTAAAATGAAAACTGACATCTCTTGTAATTAAGTTGTCCGCTCTTTTTGGCATTTCCCTGTCTGGTATTTCAAAATTCTTTCATTCTATAGTAAAAGCGTTAAATAAATCTATAGTTCCTGTTTCTTTGTCCTTACCATTTGAGTAGGGAACATATACTTTCACACAATGCTTTATTCTCAGAAACATTCTTTGGAGACAAAGTGACTGCCTTAATAGATGGTACATATATTTATATTAAACACAGTGCTTGGCATAAGCTTCGGGGAATTCTCACGGTGGCCAAGAGGAGCGTAATTATCTTAAATTCATGAGCATAGCTCTACCTGATGGCTACATTTGGACACAGTAGGACAATTCTCTGGAAGCCAAAATGATGCAAACATTACAAAAACCATCATAGACAAGGTCACATGGTTGGAGCAAGACAACAATGTCGTCGTTGATCGTGGCTTTAGAGATGTCCTGCCATCTAAGCAGGACATCTGGTATTAGACTGGTCCGAGCCGACATTCTGATCTACAGGCTAACATTGACAGAACAGTTACTAAATCCCGATGGATTGTATCATGGCTGTCTGAAGCATTGGATAGTTTTAAAACTCAATTAATATTAAATTGCTTCATTGTTACAATTGAGGAAGTGCTAAAGATTGTGACTGCATGTCTCAATTGGATACGGGGACCAATTTATCAAAGATCACCGGAAATTGACAGAAAAGACAGAAAACTTGTACATCAAATGAAGTTTCTACTTATAAAAACAAACTGTTTGGCTCAGAGGGTGTAAACAACTACCTCTCTCCAAGAGAGAGCAAAGTCAGAACTCGTAAAGATTATGAAATATGGGTGTATCAGCACTCTCAAGACCTCGTTTGTTGTCAGATTTGTTCCAGACACAAAAGCCAGACTAAATATAATGTTTGGATTCAGTACACGACACCAAATGATAATAATCCAATAAAAGAGTACCACTGTCAATGCCAAATTGGTCAAAGAACAATGGGAGTGTGTGCTCCTACATCAAGTATACTTTATTATCCTTTGCTGTCATAGCAATCTTCAAAATCCAAAACAGTTGCACCCAAGGGCTAAAAAGTTCCGACAAAGCTTGAAATAAGTTGTCTTCTTGTGAATCTAGAATCACCAGTTTGAAAACAAACTCAAAGCCTTGCATCATGTTTTCTTCCTTATTTTTTCCATGTCTGCCATTCGAACACATTTCATACTCTTGCATCTTGCAAAACATTATCTGTTAATGTCATCAGCTGTTAATACGGCTTCTAACTTTAATACATATATAAAACCAAAGTGGCAAACAATCACACAATCTCTAAATTTCACTGGTAGTTGTCTATTAATCTGACAACTAATTGGACAGTGAAATGAATGTTTTGGTGGCCATCTTGAAAAGGAATCGAACATCGAATCTTTTCCAAACATCTTCTCTGTTGTTTAAATACTCATCCCATTCAGACTGGAACACTTCTTTTCTGTCAGTTTTCAAGCATAATGATGAGACTATACATATAGTCATGAATTCTGATGTATAGACCATATAGTCATTTGATCCATTCTTTGAATATGTTCCACCACATATTTTGTATTGTTACACCTGAAGTGAATTTCTAGCTATTTGATTGTTTGGGAGAAAATTAAACAAAAATATCTGTCACACTCCGAAAATACATTGGTTTTAAGGGGCGCGGGTGATATTGCCATGAGACAGTAAAAAATATCACATGCGCGAAAAATGTGCGTTCACCGCTTCGTTTCCCCACCGTGACACGTCACAGGAACGTTTGACGGTTCAATCATAATGATTAGACTATATATATATAGTCATGAATTTTGATGTATATACCATATAGTCGTTTGATCCCTTCTTTGAATATGTTCCACCACATATTTTGTATTGATATTTTTGTCACTGGTAGTTCAGTACCAGGTCCATCTATAATCAAAATAGTGTTGGTATACAAAAGTTATAAATATTTTTATTCCAAGATGAGCAATTTTTTTTTGTCTGAAACATATCATTGCTTGAGATGGCTTCTGGCTGTTGATTTGTCTGTACATATCTGATAACTAACCAAAGCAGGGACTTTGTATAAGTATACTGTAGTTTCCAAAGATGCAGATTGATGAAGGTTATGGACAAGTTTTATGGTCACCATCACGATCACAGGGACCTGAGAATTTGTTACAGCCATATTTGGACCTAAACTAAGGTGTTTAGAGTAATTTTTCACGTTTGGGGGGTTTAGATCGATTTTCGGTAAAAATGCCACCCCCGCCCATATGATCATATTTTGCATTGCATTTCTCCATCTTGTTGATTTGGTGTTTCCATATCTTATAGATTTGGTGTGTGTCCAATACCATGCCACGCCTTCTCTCCTCAATTCATCTCGACCTCCTCCGTGTCTCCTGGTCTCGTTAACCTCTCGTTAACCTCTCACTCAATCTGTCCACCTGAGAACAGCCCTTGGTTATGTGACCTTTGGCATTCGACACATCCCCAAGTGATCTCCATCTTCGCCCTTAAAAGGCGTTTCTCCTACCTGTGTGTATTATACCAGTTCACCTGAGAAATATGTTGTTTGTGATGGTTTTCGGACAGAACATCTTAAGAATCCTTTTGTGGTACATTTGATAAATTTCTAAATTGATGTGTGATGCATGTTGCTATCTATGATCAGCATTGCGGGTCATACAGAACAACACTGTAAGGGAAACGAATCTCTCGTGTTAAGGGTGGTCTGGTGTCGCAGTGGATAACGCACTCGCCTTTCACCAAGACGACCGGTGTTCGATTCCCCGATCGGCGTGAAAAGGTCATGCACTTGCCCGATCATGTGGGGTTTCTCCGGGTACCCCGGTTTCCTCACACATATAGACCTCCACGCGCTAACTTCCGGGCTAAAAAGAGTTGGTCAATGTAAGTTAAAATAACTTGTTTCATGATTGTTGTAAAATAAATAAAGTTTTTATAATTAAACGAATCTCTTTTACGATGATCTAATGTCATTTCGGTGACAATTTGTTTCGAATATGATCCGTGGTCTGTAGAATCTTTGATGATGACAATCCAATGAAAAATTTTGAACATTTTGGGAACTCTTTCATCTGCCTATCCCAACATTGCAAAATATTAAGAATACTATTCTAAAAACTCAACAATGTCATAAATGTTGAAATTAATGTCAAAATGTCATACTAGTATACTAAAACACATGTTTTGACAGTTTAAATGCCTGCTGTTCGGATTTCGACAGGACTGTGAACGTTGACCTGCAGTTAGCAGGCTTGTTAGAAACTTCGTCGAAATGTTTTGTTTAACACTAAAGCAATATACAGAGGATTAAATCATCATCGTGACCGTAGTGACTTGGTGCAGGAGACGCTTGCCCACCAGGAGTATGGAATGTTGCCTTCCTTTTTTCGATCGTTCCTTTGATTTATTTATGTCTCCGATTTGTTCTGATCTTCGGGTTTGGTGTTTCGACCATGAGTGATAACGTGTTTGTGTTTGTTTTGATATTCTATTTATAGCTCGTCATGCTGTGGTCACGAGGATGATAGACATGCAATGTATAAAAGGGACCATATAAAGGCCATGCCTCATATGTAAATTCCATAACTCAACTAACCCTATAATTTATATTTAAATATTTATCACTCTAAGGCACGGCCACCATTTAAGCAAAGAATGTTTTAGCAAATGTAGTTATGGTCCTATAACACACATTGCTATTGATGACCGGTAGGGCTTTATTGAATTATAACTAGGTATTTGGTTGATACGTTTAATTCATGGCTGTACAAAGCCGAATTATAACAGGTATAAATGCCCTGACACACGTGTTGGTGACGTCATTATTATGGCGCCATAATTATAACGTTTGATACCACTGACCCAATCATTCAACAAAGATACACTAATATATTTGAGCTAAATGCTAAGCTTGGGTAAATAAATATAATTTTCTGTGAGATTATAACGTTTTGAAAAGTTGTGAATATAAGTATTGAATATATGGAAAGCAAATGGAACGTGGCAGTAATTCAGCAACATGAAGTGTGCTTAATGGAATTGATCATGTTCCAGCAGGGACGTATAATGATACTGTCCCTGGTTCCAGTTAGAATTCTATGAATGCCAAGTGTAAGCTGTTCAATGCTCGTATTTGTAGCCTTTAAATTGATTCTGACGATGCTCTGTTTTGAGGACGTTTGAAAACATAATTCTGTCAAATGAGTTCCGTTTAAGTTTTGCACTCTTATAATTTGACATGTCTCCAAATGCGGACCAGTACCCAAAACGGAGCACTGTTCAGAAGAAAAATAAATAGAAAAAAAACCCAACTTTCCACGTTAGTCTAATCGGTTAAGGTTTCGTGTTTTACAGAACGTAACGTTTGAATCAATATATGGTAATGCACAGATAGTAATTTTACTTACGAGTTCAAATAGAAGATATCAAACTAATAAAAAGTTGCGCGTGCGAGGACTATGCATGCCTTCTGTTTTGGACAGCAGAAATATAAACTTTAATTATTTAACAACAATTATGAAACAAGTTATTTCAACTTATATTACTCACTCTTGTTGGCCCGGATGTAAGCGCGTGGGGGGTCTTAGTGTTGGAAGAAACCGTAGTACCAAGAGAAAACCCACGTGTTCGGGCAGGTGACCCCAACCGTTTCACGTCCGATCGGGGAATCGAACCCCGGCCGCCTTGGTGAAAGGCAACTGCGCTATCCACTGCACCACCCGGAAAGGCAACTGCGCTATCCACTGCACCACCCGACCACCCAGCAAAAATATTCTTACAAAGTGCATAGATCATTAGAAAGCGTAGACATGCGTGCAAAGATCTGTTTACTTGACGCGTAGGATCGTTCAGATTGGCATGGCATTCGCAAAACTGGACCGTGGCGTTGATTGATGATGTCAATGTGATACACAGCTGTTTTGTATTCTTATCATTTGATCAGGGAGGTCTCTGAAATCGTGAACAGCAATAAAATTATGTAATTAATGTATTGAACAAAATTGAACAGCTACAAATTAGTATCTATAAATGGGCCTACAATCTAACATCTCTGGTTAGGTGATATATTTTGGGTACTTTCTCCGATAAACCAAATTAGCGGTCAGTAAATTTTATTTAAATCTGCAATGAAACGAGCCAGTTGTAATGACATTGGATTTAAAACAAAACTTTTGAAAATTGTAACGGGTACCTGCTACCAGAGACGTATATATTGTAATATATATACGTCTCTGCTGCTACATATATAGACCTAGCTTTTTATCAATGCCTTTGTCTACAAAATCGATAATATTTAATATCAAAGCTTATTTAATCTGTTTTGTAAAATATTATGACGATTTCAATTACTGAAGAAATCGGAAATATCGACTACAAATGGATATTAGTAATAACCTTTCCGTACGTAGCTGGCTGTAGGTTTGGCCCTATTTATTTATAGATATTACGGTAAGAAGACCCAGTCGATTTTTATGGCAGGGCGTCAGCTTATACACGTACAATTTCCACATTCGTTTATCAATAAATATAGTCGTATGAATTGACTTTATACACAATCTTTTAAATCCGCGAGTTTATAGGAAATTACGGTACAAAATGTACCTAATTGTTTGCCGCTAGGGGTCGCCATTGATTGACCGAGGAGCCACGGCGATATCAAACCTACATGGAGTTCGTGGTTTGTTTATCATAAGTTGAATGTCATTCTCTCGAAACAGGACAGGTTAAAAGGTTAACTGAGACCCCGGGAAACCGTGGGAGAAGCTCGTGTCCAGGATGACGGCAATGTCACCATTCACACCTCCGATCATCAAAAGGCTCCTCGGTTTTAAAAAGGGGGACAGTTCAGAACGCGAGGATAAGTGGAGTGAGAAGGCTGTCAAAAGTCTCGTGAAAAAGTTAAAGAAGACCGGAGGTCTGGATGAGTTGGAAAAAGCCATAACGACTCAGGAATTGAATACTAAATGTATAACAATACCCAGGTTAGTTGTTATTATATCACTTTTTGGAGGGAATTGAAAGGGAAATGGGGACTCAATATGGCGGCTCACCAAACAAACTAGTGAGCTATTTGAGAGGCGCCTTAGGGGTATCTTATTTATACGTGTTTACTTGCCGAGGTTGATGGCAAACACTTAAAACACTGGTACTTTTTGAGGGTCCCAATTTGAATGTAATGGTTGTTGAAGTGTGTGATATATACCTATATTGCTAACAAGCTCGTCCATACCCAATCAAACCCATTTTAGAAGCTCAGTACAAGTTGACAATGCTTAGCTCTGTTAACAATCTCTAACTAGTCTTGGCTAGAAGTATTCAGTTTCGCAGACTTATAAAGGAATTGCTTATTCTTTTAATAACAATATATAACATGTCATGCATGACTTAACTCCCGAGATTACGACTAAAGGGAACAAGCTAAAATGTCGCAGGTGAATGCATGAACTCGTGAAAACAAAGCAATCACTGTTATATTACATCCATGTTTCAATCAGGCGTCAAAATAATCTTGAACATTATTTCTTCAAATGTACATATTTTTCAACCCAATTTTAGTGAAAAATTTGAGCATTTTGTTGAGTAACATTAAAACACTGTAATTTTATTGAAACAAACTGATTTTTTACATTTTTGGTCTGTCATGGTTAGCTTCATTCCCGATGCATACTTGCCAACCCTCCCTATTTAGGAGGGAGACTCCGGATTTCACATACTTGCCAACCCTCCCTATTTAGGAGGGAGACTCCCGATTTTGGACCCCAAAAGTGAGCATTTTCAACCAGTGAATTTGTTAAACTATTATTATTTTCTAAGATCTGATGATTTCACCTGAAAGAGTTCTGAGCACACTAATCTCCCCCATGGAAATTTCATAAAGTGTGACGACGCCTCTGAAGTGAGACGTGAGTGCTGTATATGTATTAAATATGAAAAATGCGCCAAATTGTAGTACAGGAAATTAAGAGTTTTGGAGAATACATGGATTTCTAAATTTTACCATTCACCAAAAATAGTTTTGAAATTTGATTTAGCCGGAAGCAAAAAGACCACTCTACATTTGTAAACACTAAACTGGGAAATTTCTTCGTATTGTTGGAGTTATCAAACTAGAGTGCTTAGGTGCGTCGAATATCCAAGTCAGCTCCGTTGCTACATCTTCTGTTAAAGATGTTATTGTCGGCACTTCATATTGCATGTAGTCGTTGTAATCTGTGGTATCCCAGAAATTGATGCCTCAATTTATTATCGATCATTATCGTCTAATACGTTATATTGCAGTTTCATGTAAACACAGAAAAAAATAAAGTTCCACTTAAATAAAAAACGACACTGCACTAGACAACTTACTGAATTATTTTCACATAATGTAACGGAACTGTTGTAGTGAGTGTGTATACATATCAGTTTTTGCGTACATACTTCTAACAGGTTTCTCGAAACTCTGTATTTCTTGGCAAGTATTACATAGATGAATTCTGGCTCTGACTACCATGTAGGCTATTTTCCATATAAAAATACCCAGAAAGATAGCGTGGTTTACTGGGGATCGAACCCAAGATCCCAGACTTCCTACTCGGACGCTCTACCACTGAGCTAAATGGAAATTCCATCTAGCGCGAAGCTAGTAGTGTAGGCGACCGTATTACTATGTACATTTAAAATCTGCCACATTACTCCCACTTTTTAAAATGTGTTTGCCCTCAAACACCACAACAACCCAGGTTCTAACTCCCTGTCACCAAGGGGAGGGCTAAGGATACTATTTGTAACTGGGAAGAGAGTAGTGTGCTTCCAATGAGGATCAAATTCTTGATCCTAGACTTCTACTTAGACGCTCTACCACTGAGCTAAACGGAAATTCTCTCTAGCACGAAGCTAGAAGGCAACCATAATCCTCTGTACAATTAAAATCTGCCACATTAAAAAGGTTCACAACTAACCCCCCCCCCCCCCCCCCCCGAAATATAAATCTAGGTTACCTAAAATATTCCTGGATCAACCGGAAGCCCTAACAATCCTACCTTTATGGTCCGAAACAGAGTGACCAAATTGTGCATGCATGTGCAAGCCCCGCAACACCAAATGGATGAATGGGTTAAGAAGTGGGGTCTTATATAATTACCCAATGTTAAAGTAAGCTAACCAAACTTTATACAAGTCTGGCTCTCGTCACAGTAACATGCCCAGGGGTGAAGGATAAGGAAAATCCACCCACAGGTTTCAAAAAGGGTTCAGTAGGGTAAAACAAGAGGCTCTGTTTGGGTTTTGCAACAATTTGAATATCCCAAGGTGGAATTTCCTTACCCTTCACCCCTGGGCATAATTTAAAAGAGTATTTTTCTCTCTTTCCCATCATTCAAATTCTGCATCAGGGTATCAGAATGTTTCCGATTTCGTGACATCATATCATCATTGCTGCATTGTAAAGTCACACAAGTAAGTTAAGAATTTCTCATACCCCTTTCTTACTTTGGACAGCTCTGTCATATATATAGAGAGAAAATAAATAGATAAGCTATTTGTTACTAAGGAATGTTAAAGAAACAAGGGGCAGCGATCAGATGATTTTCAATGTCCATGGGACCTGGAAGGGTTATAATCCAAAAAGACTATTCCACTTGAACAGTTGGTCATATTTCAACCAAATTTCTCATGAATCAGCCTTTGAGCCTGGAACAGAGTGATCATATTTCAACCAGATCTATGAAACATTCCTGATCCTTGGGACCTGGAAAAGGGTTATCCAAACGATTTCCTCTTGAACAGTTCATCATATTTCAACTAATTTTTTACCACAAAACATCCTTTGAACATGGAAAAAGGGTAATCCGAAAATACTACTCCTCTTGAGCAGTTGATATCATATTCAACAGATTTCTTATGAAACATTCTTGATCCTCCGGCCTGGAAAAGGGTAACCAGAAGACTTCTCTCCTGAACAGCTGATTATCTTACAAGCTTATAATTATACATGTATGTTATCTAGTGGTTTGTGGGACTCGGATATTTGATTCCTGTACTCGCGGTTTCCCATTGGGACTCACCATATCTTTCTGAGAACCAGTGATTTTCTACCTCTTTTCCACTGGGGCCTGTGACTTTATCACCCACAAAAAGCGGTAAATAAAGTGATTTTGCATTAATTTTGGGAAAAACTTTCGAAAATTATCACAGAGAAGAGGGCCTTAAAAAAATCATGTTGACGGAGAACCGATTATATCTCTTATTAACTGGACTCACAGATTTTTTTTGAAAAAGATGTCCTGGATTCACCTGAAAAATGTCTGGAAAATTTCTACAAAAATCACTGAGTATCCTTTGGGCCAGAGGTATGACATGTTGTAGCAGGGTTTGTCTCTAACAGTACTGTAACAGCCTGTGAGGCTGCCTAGAGTCTGGTTAATCCAATAAGCTACGTGCACAATACAGTAGTTTCAAACCCTATACATGTACAGTATACCAGGAAACTTTCACCCAATAAAATCCATCTTCGCCTAATGTTAATTTTGCAAAAACTTGTAAATTTGTTGATTTAAGAATGCTGATGTTTTCTGGGGGTGAGCAAATACTTTTGTGTCCTATAGCTAGGGAAATTTAAGCTCTGTTTTCTGAAATAAATGAAGAAAAAAAGGTAAAAGTGTCATATACATATGTAATCACAATGTTCTATACATCTCTTTTCATATTGCAATAAGTTATAGATTGATGACCACAGTAATCGTGGTTGTTATGGTAGAGGATTTATGTATCTGTAACACCTAAATTATTATACCATTGTTAACTAGTATCAGAGAATATTTTCAGTGTCTGAACTTAACAGTAGACTGATAGACAGTGGTAATGAAAATAAATCAAACTTTCAAAGTCTAATTTTTCATAGACCAATTTTCTGTGAAAAACGTTAGATATATCACATAGTCCATATCATCTATTCGTTATCTCTTTTATTATTTTAACCCCCTTTTTATTTTAATTATCTACACATACAATGCGAATGCGTTTAAAATTAACCTTTTTATCTGGTTTTATCTTCGCTACTCACATGTTTGTTTAAAAAAATCAAAAAAATCACCATGGCCCTAAATGACCTGATAGCCGTCGATGGGCTGTTAAACCCAAAGAAACTAACAAACAAACAAACAAGTGAAAAACAACTTTTTGCATTCCTCACATAAAAAAGGGTGGGTTATCTCCCTTACTATATCAGAATTGTTTTTTTTTGTGATTCCACTGAATCACAGATTGTATGGTGTTAAATAGCTTGAAATCTTTCTGGTGAAAACGTGTTAACAGATCTAGATATTAGTCTGAAACAGCAATCACAGTTTTAGTGACATGGTACATGTACTTTGTCATAGTGATAACATAAATATATTTTCAATCCTCATTCATAAATAAATTCGCAATCCTCTATCATAAATATAATTGTCAAGCCTCTTATCAGAATATAGTGATAATTGTCAGACAACCATTGTTGATAAATTGTTGTATGATGGAGGCGGAAGATCTTATTTAAATATAACAAAAGTGTTGCCCCTCTCACTCTCAGACTTTGTTTTGCACAGCACACATTATAGGGCTAGACAATAAAGGAAGCCCACTAATCGTGAGGCTATATAGCTAGTGAAATCTCCAGCTGAACCATCCTCGATACTCCAGTGATTACGCTCACTTACGATTTGTGCACCCCTAGAATATATCTTAGCAAAATTGCACAGCATTCCACCCAGTCACATTCTGACAACGAGTAAGTTAACTGATCGATGATCGGACCGCATCATGTAGGACTGAATACCTAAATAAAATGAGACAACACTACTGTTACATCAAAAGACAGGAGGGGTACGTGTCGCAATGAGCCCAGAGTGTATCACGATATTTTGCAATATAGAATGAATATATTGTGATGCGTATCACGATATATTGTCATAGGAAGGATGTGCTCAATTTTATTATAAGTTGTTGTCAGAATGTTATCAAACTTAATCATATATAATAAGGATTACATAGACTTATGATTTTTGTCAAACCAACCATCGATTACAAAATTTAAACTATTAAAAGCCTGCTTTATGCTTATCGGCATATCTGTTAGAATTAGAAGTAATTTGCAAAGTTAAAACACCAGGCATATACATAAAAATATGCTTTTGAAAAATATTGCGATACAGCAATATTTCATCTGTGTATTGTGGTACGATACGATATCCCCTTGTATTGCGATATACCTGTTTTCCAATATATATTGTGACAGCCCTAAAAGACAGTTGTTAACTTTTATAATTAATGGATTTCAAACGACTTTTTTGCAGATTTGTCACTCATAAAGTAAAATCATTAGAATAAATGACTTTCAGTGCATACATTTAAGATATTTAACACTTTGATTGCGATAAAGAAACCATATTGATTACGGAATTAACAGTTTTCATTAAGAACGGGCAGTAGGCCAAAATGACTGTTTCAGATCTCATTTTGGCCTGCTCAAAGCACCCTTTTCTCATATATGTCGTGTAATTTTATAAAAGTTGACCGGAAAGAAATATCATTTGGTCTGATCAAAAGGAAGTTAATGAAAAGCCTGCCTGGGAATATGTAATTGATAATCAGAATCGGAAAGGGCAAACCAATTAGTTTTTGATTATAATCACTGAACAGCCCATCACTATAGAATATATCTATCTATCATTCATTCAATGCATATATTCGAAAGACAAGCCATTACAGGAGCTGGTCGAAACTGGTCGAAACTGGTCGGCAATTAATAAAGTTTTCCTCCTACTTACCTTGAGAATCTGGTAAATGTTTGTTTTATCTAACTATTGGGTAGCTATACGGTAGACACCCTGCATACCGATTGATGCAAGCACTCATCTTAGGACCCTGCCTAGCTATATTGAACCTGTGTTGGCTGTTCTCTCCCCGTTTTATGTTCCAAAGAAAAATCTCTTACTATGAGATATACCGGTAATATTGTACAAGTATATATCAAACAACAGCAAACAAGAAGATAAAAAACATAGATTTATGTAAATATTATATTAATACATATACAATTTATTAATCAACAGAAATGTAATACATGTATTATAATTTGTAAAGCAAACAGAAATGTAATATTATATTAAATATGTACAATTCATCAATCAACAGAAATGCAATATTATAATTTGTAAAACCAACAGAAATTTAATATTATATCAATACACTGTACATATTCAATTTATTGAAAAAACATAAATACAATATTTTATGATATATTCAACCACAAAATTTATAATACATAACATTATTAATTTTCTTTACTTTTCTACTAAACACCAAATAGCCATCGGTATCTTTTCACTCTGAAATTTAAGGTTGAAAATAAAAATATGTTAAACTCCATTATTATCATGCAACATTTGTTATAGTCCTTTACCAAAAAAAATATTCCGTAAAAAATCATGTGTTGCTGTACATTTTGCAGAAATATAGTTGTTTGAAGTTTAAATGTTTGACAATATTAAGAAACGACTACGATGGTTGAACTCCGAACCTTTACATTGCAAAGCATACACTTTTGTTTATGGAAGTTGTCAAATAGGAATTATACAAGCAGGGCTTCAAAATGTGTGTTCAATGTATGAACAAAAAAACGGACAGGGTAAATAACTCTAGAATGACTGGCTTCATCTTTCTCTGTTACCCTTGAATATGATTAAAAAAAAAAAAATCTCTTATATTTAAAAAAATAATTACTCTTGTAGGGAAAAACAAAAATGATGAAAAATGATGATCATTTCCAGTACTGGCACCAACTTGTTAAATTTAATTAAATTAAATACACAACATTTGATATAGCACCTTATCTAGCTAGAATAAGCCACTTTCAAGTGCTTTACAGATCATAGATTTATAATTTAAACAATAAATAGTACATTAAGTACAATTTTGAGGAACTTTCAGGAGCTGCCTGATCAGACGCTAACTACCAGTCCTATGCCACTAGACTAATACCTCCCTATGTGTGTATGCCTGCGTGTGTGATGGAGATGTGTTATGATGTCACATGATAAAAAATGATGCCCAAATTTTCTTCAAATCTATGATTGGGACCCTATTATAGTGATAAGTGACAACTAATTTTCAACTTCTATGCAGTACTTGAAGATGTTCTTCAATTGCATGCTAGCAATTAAAAGTTACTTAGGATATAATACAGAATGGAACAGATATTATGATAAGAATCTATAATTTTAAGATATGGAATGGATTATGATGTATGTATGAAGGGAGAGCAATACATACATAGGATTAATATTGCAAAGATGCAATAACCTGAAAATGGTAAGAAAATATTTTCTACAGTTAAAATTATTTCATACAGTACAAGTAATTTCATATTCAATGATGTAGTACTTCTTCTTTATTATATATCAAAATCATAAAAAAATCCATCTGATTTGAAACCATTTACCTGCTAATGTTGTCAGTTTTTTGCAGTGGGTTGTTTCCCTTGGACTGTAGTAGGGCTTCAGTAGTCTGAAATATATCTACATGTATACACATAAATATGTATATATATTAGCTTCCCGATTAGATACTGTTGACATGTATATTGGAAGTGTTTGTTTTAACCTGAAGAGATATATAGTGGATAGGGTAAGCAGAGAAAATAAACTGATCCTAATTTCTTTTCCAGAAACCATTAGCCAGACTTCTTGTCTATTTCAAATAAATGCTTGTACTACTACTGTTTGCAGTAAATATGAGGATATTTTTTATGCCTACAAACTCTTGGCTATGCATGCATAGATCTGTCATATTCTGTTTTAATTTTGATGCAATGTTTCAGGTTGTAATCAGGTGAGATTTTAATTATGCAGATTTAAAAGTTAAAACTGTTTTCACTGTTTTGTGTGAAAATTTTCTGTGCAATTTCATAGATTTTTAAGTTTGTTTCTTTAAAAGTTTATGTTTTGACAATTATTTTATCATATCCCGTTTGATTATGTATTGATAAAAAAGTTGGACTTAATTAAGATTTCAGATTTAAGAATATATGCTACCTTGTTTGTTATACATGTCATTTGTGTACAGAGTTACCTCCCTTGAAGATATGCTACCTTGTTTGTTATACATGTCATTTGTGTACAGAGTTACCTCCCTTGAAGATATGCTACCTTGTTTGTTATACATGTCATTTGTGTACAGAGTTACCTCCCTTGAATATATGCTACCTTGTTTGTTATACATGTCATTTGTGTACAGAGTTACCTCCCTTGAAGATATGCTACCTTGTTTGTTATACATGTCATTTGTGTACAGAGTTACCTCCCTTGAATATATGCTACCTTGTTTGTTATACATGTCATTTGTGTACAGAGTTACCTCCCTTGAAGATATGCTACCTTGTTTGTTATACATGTCATTTGTGTACAGAGTTACCTCCCTTGAAGATATGCTACCTTTCACATTATACTTGTATCTTTGCATTGTATAAGAGTAATACCTCCCTAAAAGATAAGTTCTACCTTATAGGCGTACACTATAAGTATGTTTTTGTTTTAGAGTTATCTCCCTTAATGCCATATTTTACTTTTTAAGTTATCTCCCTTAACCCATTCACCCCCAAAGTCAAACTTGAGCCTTACCATTTTAAAGACTCAGCAAGTCCAGTTTTAAAATGTAGGGGTGAATGACTTAATGTCATATTCTACCTTACAAAGACTTGCTGTTCAAAATGAAATATTGTGATACTTGTTTCAAAAATCTCATATGAAATTGTTAAGTCATTTAAGATCCTCTATTTATGAAGCATTATAGACATGTGTTTAGATATTTATGTAATAGCAAGGACTAAGGAGATGTATCTAATATTCATGTAACATTAAAAAGATAGAATAGCACAGTTTTTCCTACTTCTTCATTGGTTGGATTTAAATCATGCAGAGGTAATGATTCTGTGATGTATTGACCCTTTGTTACTATTTTAAGAAACAGCAGGTTAGTATTCTCTTTATGACATCAACTCAATTATAAGGACTTACAATGTATCTCTGCCAAATGAAGTACCTTTCTGTAATGAGTTCCTTACATTCCATCTTGTTTTATGATAAGAAAGTATTGTCATATCTTATATAACAATTATGGGCATTTTTAGGTGAATATGTGGTTATATTGACCAGGAAAGAGATATTGACATTGACTGTTATTTGGTAAAATGATATTGCTTTCTCTGGTTAATACAACCACAAGTGCACCTCAACCAAAGTCCATAATTGTTAATTATGTCTTCGTAAGGTAGCCTATATTATTAGATCTCACAAGTTTGAAGACAAGTCCAGTGTTATTCTATAAATAGTTTTGACCATTTTGTTCCACATCCATTTCAGTCATGGTGCGCGCTCTCCCCTTCAATTGGTTGCCAGGGCAATGGAAAAGTGAGTTTTTCATTTTTCTATTTTAATTCTTGCATCGGGGTCTCCAAATAATAATAATTATAATAAATTGGATAATTGAGTTTGGGTAAAAAAAGATAATTGAAAAGGTTAATTATG
Organism: Mizuhopecten yessoensis; assembly: GCF_002113885.1. Classification (NCBI taxonomy): domain Eukaryota; kingdom Metazoa; phylum Mollusca; class Bivalvia; order Pectinida; family Pectinidae; genus Mizuhopecten; species Mizuhopecten yessoensis. Next base: position 647,816 of record NW_018408905.1, on the reverse strand, counting down.
ATCATTTGATCAAAATCTGAGAGGGATTAATGATTACATCTATTGATAAGTTTGAAATCATATGATAATTATATAATAATAGGATTTATGTTGTAACGTTGTGACATCAGTACTGTAAATGGATGTGTTGAAGTGCAAAAATGTGTTACATTGTTTTTATGTTGATGTGCATGCATGTATGTATTGTATACAGGGAAATTTTCACCACAGTTTAACTTTTGTCTTTTTTACCCTTCGCATTGAGAACAAGTTATGCCCACAGCATACCATATATAATAATTACATGTGGAGGCCAAAATTAAGTCTCGACTAACATGGATTTTACCGGTGGATGGCAAATATTTGACAGAAGAAAGTTTCTCAGTATATTACAACACATACAGTTTTTGTTCTGTGTCCTGCTGTTTTTCAATTTAACTCATTCACCCCTGAATTTTCATAATGAACTATTCCAACCTTTGAATTGGGAGTGTTCAAATGTGTCTTCAGGGGTGAATGAGTTAAAGGAGAGAATACTATTTGTTCAATCGGTGGTTTCCAGATTGTTGAATCTGTAGTGTTACATGACTTGACACTTGTGTTGACCTGAGATTTCAGTGAATTTTTTTCCTGAGTTTGATTGCTGAATATAGGCTGCCTCCCCTAGCAGAAGAAAGTGCTTTATTTTCCCTAAATGAACAAAAGTGAGAAATACTGCCCCAATTTCAATAAAATAATGTTATGTTTTCCCAATTCATGTAGGAACATATGCTGTTGTAAAATTAAGATGAAAAAAACCCCTGGATTTATTCATGAATGCTGCAATAGTAAAACTTAAGAACAGTTTACTATAATTAATAAAGTGTAATAGTTCAATCAGTTAAATCTTCATAATTACATCTTTCAGAACAGTATCAGATGTACCCCATGTTGAATCAATATTCTATATTTGTATACTTTGTTTGTAAAATTGGCAAAATATTGTTTATGAACAGTGTTTAAAATTAATGATTCCCTGAAAATTAAAATTTTCACGGTTAGGAAATTATCCAGTTTTTCGCATCGAGTAATTTAGCCCGAATATATCATCACACAGCTTCGTTTGTTTATAGATTATGTAGGTTATTGTTAAGAATAGATACAATCCAGAATCAGTTCCATATTGCAGTCCATATAAAAGGAGCTATAAATCAAATATTTCCACTTGGAAAAAAATCCAATTTTACCATACATTGTATATCTTTTGAATATCGTACTGAGATTGGCTGTAATAAATGATTTAAACTTTAAAACCATAATGTGAATATGAATGAATTTGGAATGTTAGCCACAGTCTTTATAAATGGACTAATACTTGCCCATTCTCATATTAGGAAGGAGACTCCCGATTTTGGACCCTGAAATAAAGTATTTTCAATCGGTGAATTTGCTAGACTATTTCTATATTCTTAGATCTAATGATTTCATCTGAAAGAACAACTGAAAATATGTCATTTTAGGGTTATTTTGTCTCAAAGGGCTATATACACACATTTTGTTCATGTTTTATTTTGAGCATGCAGAATCTCACCCATGGAAATTTTAAAAAGTTGACAAGTATGTGGACTTATAAGAAGTATACCGAGTGCTTACACAGGTGTAGAAGTATACTGAGTGCTTACACAGGTGTAGAAGTATACTGAGGTCTTACACAGGTGTAGAAGTATACCGAGGGCTTACACAGGTGTAGAAGTATACCGAGGGCTTACACAGGTGTAGAAGTATACCGAGGGCTTACACAGGTGTAGAAGTATACCGAGGGCTTACACAGGTGTAGAAGTATACCGAGGGCTTACACAGGTGTAGAAGTATACCGAGGGCTTACACAGGTGTAGAAGTATACCGAGGGCTTACACAGGTGTAGAAGTATACCGAGGGCTTACACAGGTGTAGAAGTATACCGAGGGCTTACACAGGTGTAGAAGTATACCGAGGGCTTACACAGGTGTAGAAGTATACCGAGGGCTTACACAGGTGTAGAAGTATACCGAGGGCTTACACAGGTGTAGAAGTATACCGAGGGCTTACACAGGTGTAGAAGTATACCGAGGGCTTACACAGGTGTAGAAGTATACCGAGGGATTACAGGGGTGTCCAGTGATCAATCTACATACAAGTCCAGAGTCCTATACTCGTAGAATTTTGATGGGACTCAGAATTTCTTGAAATACTTCAATTTCACATTGTGGGACCCATTGCTTTTAGTAATACAGTTGAAAATGATCCATGAAATTAAAGAGTTGAATGATCACTGATGTCATATAGGATCTTATGGATTATTGAGACCATCAAATGTTGATCATGGAAACATTATGATTGGTAAAATGACTGTTTAATCCTCTTGCCTTATGCCTCTGGCAACCAATTTTCAGGTTTTAGCAAGTGTAAAATTTTTGCAGATTTGCCAAGGAAAAGTACAATATTTTGCTCTTTTATATGTCTATAGTACAGGTCTAGACAATAAGGGAAGCTTGATAGTCCGAGACTAGTGAAATCTCCAGCTGGACGAGTGGTATGAAAAACCGCTAGCGTGATTGACTGGTCAAAATTTGATATTGCTTATCTTGTTACACATGGATCTCCCAGACTAGCAGTGATTGTTGTGCTCAGTTTTACTGTCAAATACAGGCTGTTTCTCCTAACTAAATAGTGCCTTATTTTCCCAAATTGACCAAAAACTGAGGAATATATTCCCTATTTCAATCCAAATAATGCTATATTTTCCCAATTTATAAAGGAACAGGCTGTTGTAAAGTTTAGGTAACAGAAACACTGTCAGGGTTACTGGAATTTACACATGGACTAGTAAAAACATGAACACTACTACTGAATTAACTAGTGGTATTACAAATAAATTTTTCGCCCTGTTGCTGAATTTTGTTTCAGAAGTGTTTTGGTAAATTTGATTCAGTCATCGGTACAAAACAGTGCTTCTTTATTGATAGACCTCAGTCTACTTGCCTTTTTCTTGCTTGTGGCAATTTTGATTTATATACACAAAATAGAGATTAATATGAAATCTTCATGATGGACCTGAGCTATTGATAGGCCGCTAAACCCTATAGAAGCCAATTCTCATGAGCAAAATCTTTTATTATTGTTATCATATTATTTTTTAAACAGTATTATAGGATATTTTATTTAAAAAAATTAGGAAAATCATTTTGACTTCTTCACCCCTGAAATTTCACAATGAACTATTCCAACCTTTGAATAGGAAGGGTTCAAATGTGTCTTCTGGGGTGAATGAGTTAATTTGTACCTGCAATTGATCGTTAACTATTGTAAACAACGAAATAGATAATTCACAGGGGTGAAACTGCCTTTGATTTCATAAACATCTTATTTCATAATCTTTAAGTAGAAAAACTTCACAAAAATATATCTTCTAGAAAATGTAAGAGCACTGTTACAGCATGATACAAAATATATAATAAAAATATCATTTTCCCATACCTGTAAGTCAAAGTGTGTGATTGTGGGTTCTCAAACGGTCTAGGAAAAGATTGATTTTGGTGTCGTCCGTTTGGTCAAACATGGCCTCCATCGTTTGAATATATGTTTGCCGGTGAGGTCTGTTACGTCACGTATGTTAAAAGATTTGGCCAATATTTTTTCAAGCAATAGAGAAATTTTAAGATTGCAGAAGCCTTGAAATACTACCCATACCTGTTGCTATCCACATATCCTTACTTGTCCTGTTAAAACATAGCGTTAGTCCTTTGCGGAGAAATTGGCAGGGATATTGTTGTGTGACATGGCTGAAGTCAGCCTCCGTGGGTTACTTTACCTTCATACATATATATAGATGCCTGTTACGTCACACCAGTGTGCAACTCCGTGTACGCATTAAACCCACCCCACCCCCCTCTCCTCCCAAAAAATAGATTTCAATATCACCCATACTTAGAACTATTGTATACATATACCTGTATAGTTCCTTAACAACAAACTTCACCAGAACTCAGAAAAGGAAGAAGATACCCGATTGGCCTGTTTCCGTGGCAACACCAGACCTGCCGACCCTGTGAGCATGCGAGCGGCCATTGCTGAGGTTATTGGCTAGGCTGATGCCTTAGACATGCTCTCTCAAGCTCGTTCTTTTTTTTTGTACGTAAAAAAAATCTATGATCACACAGCTTCTGTTGGCCGTTGGGATAAAGAAAAGTCTATGTAAGGCTACAGAGGCCGGAGCGTGTGGATACATTGATTTCTGACTACATGTAGGTATGCTATACAAGGTCCCCGTGTCACTAATGTCGGGTATTCCAGTGAAATGCCTTGAGGCCCGGGGAAATGGTATAATATATATCACCAGCGTGTTTCAAAACCATTATATATATGTACAAATGTTTAAGGGTATTTTTTTTCTATAATTAAATACACTATTAGTGTATTACCATATCTTGGAAGCTAATAGAATGAACTGCAGAGGTTTATTTATCCCATTTTGATGGGGTTTTACTGAAATTTCATTGATTTTTATCCAAATTGTATTGGGTTTTACATACTTGCCTATTGTTAATCTAAGTGATTTTTAGCTATCTTGTTATGTTAAGTTGTTACATAATGCCTTTGCATTTTGTGGGACATTTTGTACCGGTGTATATTTTTTCTTATGACTGTTGCATATAACAAAAATACATAGTTTTCATCTACAAACACAATACTACAAGTATGTATTGATTTTTATAGAAAACAGATATTACGTACTTTCTGATATTGATCAATAAATCATTCTCTTTTATAGTTCTTGGCTTTATGTAATTATGTACCATTTGGCCTAGATGGTATAACACTCTAACGCAACAGGATATCATTAGATCCATCATTGTTCGAACTTAACGGTAAACCCATAGACATACATCATGAAAAACACCAGGAACAGTAAACCCATAGACAGTCACTATGAAAAACACCAGGAACGGTAAACCCATAGACAGTCACTATAAAAACACTAGGAATGGTAAACCCATAGACATTCACTATAAAAAACACTAGGAACAGTAAACCCATAGACAGTCACTATGAAAAACAACAGGAACAGTAAACCAATAGACAGTCACTATGAAAAACACCAGGAACAGTAAACCAATAGAGTCACTATGAAAAATACTAGGAATTGTAAACCTATAGACAGTCACTATAAAAAACACTAGGAATGGTAAACCCATAGACAGTCACTATAAAAACACTAGGAATGGTAAACCCATGGACAGTCACTATAAAAACACTAGGAATGGTAAACCCATAGACAGTCACTATGAAAAACACTAGGAACAGTAAACCCATAAACAATCACTATAAAAACACTAGGAATGGTAAACCAATTGGCAGTCACCATGAAAAACACTAGGAACAGTAAACCCATAGACAATCACTATAAAAACACTAGGAATGGTAAACCCATAGACAGTCACTATAAAAAACACTAGGAATTGTAAACCCATAGACAGTCACTATGAAAAACACCAGGAACAGTAAACCAATAGACAGTCACTATGAAAAATACTAGGAATTGTAAACCCATAGACAGTCACTATGAAAAACACTAGGAATGGTAAACCAAAAGGCAGTCAACATGAACAACACTAGGAACAGTAAACCCATAGACAGTCACTATAAAAACACGAGGAATGGTAAACCCATAGACAGTAACCATGAAAAACACTAGGAACGGTAAACCCATAGACAGTCACTATAAAAACACTAGGAATGGTAAACCCATAGACAGTCACTATAAAAAACACTAGGAACGGTAAACCCATAGACAGTCACTATAAAAACACTAGGAATGGTAAATCCATAGACAGTCACTATAAAAACACTAGGAATGGTAAACCAATACGCAGTCACCATGAAAAACACTAGGAATGGTAAACCCATAGACAGTAACTATTAAAAACACTAGGAATGGTAAACCCATAGACAGTCACTATAAAAACACTAGGAATGGTAAACCCATAGACAGTCACTATAAAATCACTAGGAATGGTAAACCCATAGACAGTCACTATCAAAAACACTAGGAATGGTAAACCCATAGACAGTCACTATAAAAACACTAGGAATGGTAAACCCATAGACAGTCACTATAAAATCACTAGGAATGGTAAACCCATAGACAGTCACTATTAAAAACACTAGGAATGGTAAACCCATAGACAGTCACTATAAAAACACTAGGAATGGTAAACCCATAGACAGTCACTATAAAAACACTAGGAATGGTAAACCCATAGACAGTCACTTTAAAAACACTAGGAATGGTAAACCCATAGACAGTCACTATAAAAACACTAGGAATGGTAAACCCATAGACAGTCACTATAAAATCACTAGGAATGGTAAACCCATAGACAGTCACTATAAAAAACACTAGGAATGGTAAACCCATAGACAGTCACTATGAAAAACACTAGGAACGATAAACCCATAGACAGTCACTATGAAAAACACTAGGAACGATAAACCCATAGACAGTCACTGAAAAACACTAGGAACAGTAAACCATAGACAGTCACCATGAATATTTGAAGGGGTCTGTCAGAAATCCAAATTAAATAGACCTATTGCCTTTTGTGTGAGAATTACACTTTTGGCAAAAGGGATTGTTTCTCGATCAAGGGAGCTAAGTCCTATCATATTGGCAAAAGGGGTACCGGTTACCCCACAAAACAGGTTCTACTGTCTTGGCAGAAGGGTTTGCTAATCAATCAATGGAGGTTGTAACACATTGGCAAAGGGGTTTTTCTGGCAGGTGGTACTGTTTTGGCAAAAGTGTTTGTTTCTCAGTCAAGGGATGTCCTATTGTATTGGCCAAAAGTGTTTGCCTTCAAGACAGGTTGCACTGTTTTGAAAAAAGGGTTTTCCCAATCAAGAGATCTAGAGGTCCTATAATATTGGCAAAAGGGGTTTTCCTACCATGTATCGTATATAACATATATTAGGAGAATAGGGTACCACAACTCTCTCCCTGTATGTAAGTTTTATGAGAATTATTGGCTACGAGTTGATCTCTTCACATGTAACACATCAACACATAATATGATAATTATACAATTTCAATACCATAAACATCCACCGTTGTTCCTATACGAAAACACACATGTGTATGACGAAAATCACATGATCATGCACTCACATCCTCATACACTAAACAAACAAGAGAGTGAAAGAGGGAGAGTTACTTATATTGTCCAGATTGTGATATGTTCAAATACACTATCTCCTTTCTAACTGTCTGTCTGTGTCTTTGTCACATTCTCTCTCTTTCTCTTAAGAGTCTAACCCTCCAACTTAATTGAAATCACAGTCTCTCTCTTTCCCTTAGAGTCTAACCCTCAACCTTAATTGAAATCACAGTCTCTCTCTTACTCTTAGAGTTTAACTCTTCAACTTAATTGAAATCACAGTCTCTCTCTTACTCTTAGAGTTTAACCCTCCAACTTAATTAAAAAAAAATAAAAAAAATTGACTGGCTGAATTAAGTTGGATAACTTGGCCTTGATACCATTATATATTTGATACAAATAAAATGTTTTTGAATAAAAAATGATTGAAAAATACACAACGTTAATAACATAATCAACAGAGCTTTATCTTATGAAGGATTCACCCCTATGTAACTTTAGTAGACTCTGCCATGCATTGATCTGGATGAGTCCATTATGGTCTACAGTGGTGAAAGGGTTAAGGATACAACCCTATGAATACAGACTTTTTTAAATAGACGGGGTAGTTCAGAAATGTTCCTGTTTGTTATATATAAACCTGTTTCCCCATGTATGTATTTGACATCCTTATAACCTTACCAACCTTGAAAATCAATATCCCCACTCTCCATTTTATATAAAATAAATTATTTAGCATATAATCAAAATAAAAAATCCTGCAGATAAAAACAAAGATTGCGGTCAGTAAGATTTCTAAGTTTTACTTATACAAAGCTGAAATAAGTGTGTCACCAGTACTTATCAATAAAGAAAATAAATTAATTGAGACTATATATATATATATCATTTTGATCTACTTACAATGTGTGAATTGTCTGTAGTTCCGAGTCGTCTGTCCGTTTTGCGGTGATGTAACGTTGATCAGCCTCTCTGTCACTTGACTTTGGCACACCAAGGCACCTCTGTCCATCCTGTTGATTATAGTAGCCATCAAAGCTCCAGTCAGGGATGAGGCGGGTCCCAGTAATATATCCGACATATTGAAATGGTCACGAGAGATGTTTTGTCTAGACTAGTGTGACCAAGGGAAACAGGTGCATGTCTATTTTTCAGATGTTATATTTCCATACTATGTTGATATAAATAATTTATCCTGAAATAAAAATAAAATTGTAAGGTCATTTTTAATCATTAAGATTATAACTACCAGTAAGATGCAAGAAAAAAAATGAAAAACGACTTCTTAAGCTTAAACCCAGATGTGGCCATTAGAAAGGTATACCCCTGGTTCTGTATTTTATATATATATATTTCAAACATGTGATGAACTTCCCTTTCTATTACAAATATACATGTATATCAGAAATTTGCCACCAGTGTTGTTTTTAAAAAGTAACTTTTAGTTCAAATGTTCGGGTTGATTTGGAAAATTGATATTGTTTGCAATAATTTTTTTTCTATCTCTGCAGGCAGTTATGGGTATATACAAGAATCCTATGATTTGTGTAGGAGTTTTCTTGAATAAAAATTAACATTATGTGAAATCAAATAGCTAACTAAATGTTACCAATGCAAATACTGTTGTTTACATTACTCAATTGTGTCTTCAAATTATTGACCATGTTCAAAGTAAATTTCATAATGAGTATGAGATGGTTTTCAAATTTTGGAAATCTTTTCTATTACGAGTAAAGCTTTAAAAAGTTTCCCTTACTGAAATTTCAACGCTTTCAATGCTGAAATTTTATAATGAACTATTCCAACCTGTGAATTGGAAGAGTTCAAATGTATTATCAGGGATGAATGAGTTAAGGATCACCGTACCACTGCCAAAAACTGCAACTAAGAACTGGAAACTGTTTTTTCCGGCATAAGTATAGTTTTGATAAAGAAAACCATACTGTACAGGACATTAATGAGGAATAATAAAAATGAAATAAAATATAATCGATTATAGTGTTTTGAGAGTAGAAATTCTGTGGAGCTAGACCAGGATTTGAACCCAGGACTTCAGGTTGTTATACTATCACTCTAACCAAATAATCTGCCTGGCCATCAGAAATGTCCTGCCAAAACTGTTATTCAGATATATCCTGACGTAAGTTAAGGGGAGGTTACTGTGTATAGGAAAACCACAGTGCAGTGGGACAGGGATCCTGATGTAAGTTAAGGGGAGGTTACTGTGTATAGGAAAATCACAGTGCAGTGCGACAGGGATCCTAAAGGAAGTTAAGGGGAGGTTACTGTGTATAAGAAAACCACAGTGTAGTGGGACAGGGATCCTTAAGGAAGTTAAGGGGAGGTTACTGTGTATAGGAAAACCAGTGTAGTGAGACAGGGATCCTTAAGGAAGTTAAGGGGAGGTTACTGTGTATAGGAAAACCACAGTGTAGTGGGACAGGGATCCTTAAGGAAGTTAAGAGGAGGTTACTGTATATAGGAACAACCACAGTGTAGTGGGACAGGGATCCTTAAGGAAGTTAAGAGGAGGTTACTGTATATAGGAACAACCACAGTGTAGTGGGACAGGGATCCTTAAGGAAGTTTAGGGAAGTTAATGTATTTAGGAAAAATCACAGTGCAGTGGGACAGGGATCTTTAAGACATTCAATGCAAGTCTGTACTGTATGTATACTGTATACAATGTATACTGTAGTATACTGTATGTATGCTGTATGTATGCTGTATGAAGCCCGTATGAAATACATCCTGTATCATCTGAAATGCATGTCCTTGTTTAAATTTTGTTCTTTTGCTGTTGAATGAAAGTTGGATCGAAATGAGGGCAAATGCCTTACTTTAGGATTAGCAGCTAAATCGAGAAAAGAATTCCACAGATAAAGGGAGGTAACTTATGGGTTTAATTTTATACTTAATCTGGAAATGAAACTATATATTTCATAACACTGTCAATTACCTTACACAGAGCAATTATGTTAAGAGTGTTAATGCTTTCCTTAAATGTGAAAACAAGTCAGATTATTTTTTTCATAATGGATGCTGGTGTGTAGAAAATAACAAATATGGTATCTAATTAATATACCATTACTAAAAATTGTAAATATCCATTTTTAATAACACTGAAGTTTATCTTGCCTTACACATTCATATTTAGTTTTTTCCGCCAGATTTTGGGTAATGATATGTTACATAGTGTTGTATTTCAAAGCAAGGAGATGCTACGGCTGACTGAGCCGTTTGTTATTTGATATATTGATGTGCCTTAATATGTATGTAAACATCAATTGTCGCTGAACAGACGAGGTCTGGTGTGTCCGTCATTGTGTGGTTCCTAATACTCCTACTTATGCACCAGGCTTAAAACCTCTCGTACGCGACCTGCTTACATCAGTAATGATGTGGTGTTTTGAGACACACATGTTATGATAATGTTTATATATAAGGTGGCTACGGCTGATTCATACTCTACAGGGATTCTTATCTATCTACCTAAACATACAGTCTCAATAATATATATATATATAGATCTCATCCAGATCTCCACGGGCAGATTTCTTTCCATTTTCGGATTGCAAATCAATTGGTCACAGTAACCATGGCATCAAAACCCTATTGAACCAATCGTGTGATCGCTACTGGTGTTTTAACTGTATAATGATATATGTGTGGCGAGCTGGAGAGAAGTGACAGGTCTTTGTTGTGGTCTGGAGGTTGTGTGTGGCTGTAGCAGGGGGACCAGGGTATACCTCCATACACAAAACCAGACAGAATGACCTTATCTAGGCCAACTCAGCTAGGTCACCATGTCTGGGTCACTCCGCTACTCGGGGGCTCCCCACGGGGAACTCAAAAATATATACAAACAACACAGTTACTGCATTAAAAAATATCATATTATCAAAATATGGTATAGCAAATAGAACAAGGGAATACAAAAATATATACAAACAACACATGTACTGCATTACAAAATATCGTATTATCAAAATATATTACAGGGGAACGCAAAAATATATTCAAACAACACAGGCTCTTCATTAAAAAGGAATGTATTATGGATTTAAAAGATACAAACAGGTGCATGACAATATATTTCAAAAGAAGAAGGGTATAACAAATAGAACAGGGGAACACAAAAGTACTTCTGAGATGGTATAAAGGGTGATGTTTATAAAAATAGAAAAATAAATACAGTTGTTACTAACACAGAAATAAAGTAAATAGAACTGTAACACAGAAAGAAAACAAAAACAATTAATTACTGTTGGGCAAAATGATTCTTGTTTTAAATACAATGTTACAAAAATGGAAATAAATAAATAAAAGTATCAAGAACTAGGGTAAAAATGTACAAACACAGAAAAATAATATTAAGTAAAACACAAAGAGATGGTAGAATAAAGAAAATGTAACAATGGTACAGGGGGAAATGAAAAATACAATTTAAAATAAAAATAAAATGTAAATAAGCAAAGGAAAATAAAAATTAAAAAAAACCAACAGAAATTAATGCTTGGTAGTAAAGGGAACAGAATTGGATTTCTCAACTTAAAGATGGAAGCACTCCCCACAAACAGACACTGGACAAATTCTGCCTATATCCAAGGTTTGATCCCTTTAGACAATTTGTGAGAATTATTTTTATCCGTCACTTTGGTAAAATTTGTGAGAATTATTTTGGTCCCCCACTTGGGTAAAATTTGTAAGAATTATTTTGGTCCGTCACTTTGGTAAAATTTGTAAGAATTATTTTGGTTCTTCACTTAGATAAAGTTTGTGAGAATAATCATGGTCTCTCACTTTAGTATTTGTGAGAATAATCATGGTCTCTCACTTTAGTATTTGTGAGAATAATCATGGTCTCTCACTTTAGTATTTGTGAGAATAATCATGGTCTCTCACTTTAGTATTTGTGAGAATAATCATGGTCTCTCACTTTAGTATTTGTGAGAATAATCATGGTCTCTCACTTTAGTATTTGTGAGAATAATCATGGTCTCTCACTTTAGTATTTGTGAGAATAATCATGGTCTCTCACTTTAGTATTTGTGAGAATAATCATGGTCTCTCACTTTAGTATTTGTGAGAATAATCATGGTCTCTCACTTTAGTATTTGTGAAAATTATCTTGGTCCGTCACTTTGGTAAAATTTGTGAGAATTATTTTGGTTCCTGACTTTGGTAAAATTTGTGAGAATTATCTTGGTACCCCACTTGGGTAAAATTTGTAAGAATTTTCATGTTTTCTTCACTTTTGTAAAAGTTGTAAGAATTATCTTCGTCCCCCACTTTGGTAAAATTTCTGAGACCTATATTTGTTCCCTGGCTTTGGTTGATATGCCAGAACTATTTTGATTCCATACTTTAGTGAGAAGGATTTTGGTTCCTCATGTTGGTAAAATTTGTGAGAATTATTTTGGTTCCTCACTTAGATAAAGTTTGTGAGAATAATAATGGTCTATCACTTAAGTATTTGTGAGAATAATCATGGTCTCTCACTTAAGTATTTGTGAGAATTATCTTGGTCTGTCACTTAAGTATTTGTGAGAATTATCTTGGTCTGTCACTTTGGTAAAATTTGTGAGAATTATTTTGGTTCCTCACGTTGGTAAAATTTGTGAAATTATTTTGGTTCCTCACTTAGATAAAGTTTGTGAGAATAATCATGGTCTATCACTTTAGTATTTGTGAGAATTATCTTGGTCCGTCACTTTGGTTAAATTCTCGAGAATTATTTTGGTTCCCTGGCTTTGGTTAATAAGTGAAATTTTTTTTGGTTCCTCACTTGGGTAAATTTATGAGAATGATTTTGGTTTCTCACTTTGGTAAAATTTGTGAGAATTATTTTGGTCCCCCACTTTGGTAAAATTTGTGAGAATTATTTTGGTTCCTCACTTTGGTAAAATTTGTGAGAATGATCTTCGTACCCCACTAGGGTAAAATTTGTGAATTATTTTGGTCCCTCACTTTGGTAAAATTTGTGAATATTTTGGTTCCTATTTGTGAGAACGATTTTGGTTCCTCACTTTGGTAAAATTTGTGAGAATTATTTTGGTTCCTCACTTTGGTAAAATTTGTGAGAATTATTTTGGTTCCTCACTTTGGTAAAATTTATGAGAATTATTTTGGTTCCTCACTTGGGTAAAATTTGTGAGAATTATTTTGGTTCCTTAGCCTTGGTATAATTTGTGAGAAATACCTTGGTCCCCCACTTTGGTAAAGTTTGTGAGAATTATCTTGGTCCCCCTCTTTGGTAAAATTTGTGAGAAATATTTTGTTACTCACTGGTAAAATTTGTGAGAATTATTTGGTCCCTCACTTTGGTAAAACTTTTGAGAATTATCTTGGTACCCACTTGGGTAAAATTTGTGAGAATTATTTTGGTTCCTCACTTTGGTAAAATTTGTGAGAATTATCGTGGTCCCTCACTCAGGTTAGATTGGTGAGAATTATTTTGTTCCTCACTTTGGTAAAATTTGTGAGAACTATATTGGTCTCTTCTCTCAACAACACAGGGGTCAAATGTGTAAAGCTTTGAATAACTTTTTCTACAGACCATATGGTAATTTGGCCATTAACTCTATAAGAGTGCGGTAAGGTATTGTTTTCTTTTCAGAAATCATTCATCAATGGTATGGTCAAGCCTGAAAAAATCAGTTTCATTTTTTGGCAGAAGTGCAGAGTTCCTTAAGTAAATGAAATACAACAAAGTCGGAACAATTAGAAAATTCTTGATGTGTTAGGGTGTAATGTCTTGTGAGAGTCAGTTTTTGTCTCCCATGTTGTAAATGTGGTGTGTGATATTGCGGGCTCAGAAAGTCGGATATATTTACTGTAACGTAATGGTCCGACTGTAACAGGTGCTCCCCGTGTAATAAGTCTGGGATCGGTGAATATCGATTGTCCATCGTATGTTGTAAGACAGTGTTTATATGATGTCTGGATCAATGGAATTGGTGAAGTTTACACAGACAACCTAGACACCGTCCAGGCCGACATTTCTCTGGGAGTACGTTGGGTTTTATATATTGTCTTTAAGCACTGCATGTAGAAACCAAAAAATTGCATTGAAAGTTTGAGCCGAAATTGTTTTGTCACGGAAATGTTTTTCAATGGTTGACTTTTCTTGTGATGTACGAATATATATAATACTTCCTATAAAATGATCAACTAATAAATTATACGATTGTTTTAAGTAACGCCCATCTTGCTTATTCGGAGGTACAGGAAATTACGTACAAATGTGTGACATCACAATGACGCGTTGAATCAGCATAATAAAGCACGTTGTCAGGAACACAAAACGTCAGTGCAATGTTAAGACCCATGTTTTCCCGTCTGAATTCCTCTGGATATTACACCCATATTGAAGTTTGGTGTTAAATTTTCTCATCCATATGTCCTCAATTAAGAGTCAATATGACTTGCCTTCCTTGTGTTCTGGCTGTAGCACCATCGCCCCAACATCATCGACTGAATGGTCAAAAAAATGCCTGCTATAGATCGGTTTTTTGCCTTGAGTAAAACGTCTCTCACATAATATATACACTGTTATACGTAATGAAAAGCTGAGGGGTAGTTTTTCACAGTTTTGGAATTGAGGCCTGTAGCTTTACTTTTGATTAGAGAAAATCGTGTTAAATATTAAAACTCCCCTTATTTACAAATAATGATTTATTTTTAATTTTCAATTTCTTTTTCTTTTTCAAGAAGGCTTTTAGGAAAAAAAATCATTATTTCCATTGTAAAAGAGGCCAACACTTACCCCCCCCCCCCCCCCCCCCCCCCCCCCCATCATAAAAGAAATATTCTGTTAACTTTTGAATCAACATGATATGTATAGATACTATATCTATACTATACTATATGAACAAATATAGACACAACAGACTTATCAATCTGGAAATTACAATTCACCACAGAAAATTTATCTTGATCCATATCAGCTATGAAAATTGTCATCATGGTGCCGAACCAAAGCTATACATCAAGATGTATTACATCACATGTTTAATATTGTATTTCTCATTGTCAAATCAGATAAGATTTCTACTCACATTTCATGTTCTGTTTCTCTTTTCCTCAGGTCCCTGGATGGTCGACTACAAGTGTCACATCGGAAGGGTCTTCCCCATGTCATTTACTGTCGCCTATGGCGATGGCCCGACCTCCAGAACCACCAGGAACTTAAGGCCATTGAGCAGTGCGAGTACGCCTTTTACCTCAAGAGGGATGAAGTGTGTGTCAACCCATACCACTACGTAAGGGTGGAGGCCCCAGGTAATATCACAATAATAAAGGTCAAGTTTCTGATAATTCTTGTCATGTAATTTCCTTTTACTTGTTTTATCTATCTTTTATTGACCCTAAAGACCTCTTCTGTGTTTTTTGGCCATTAAGAACTCAATAAATGAATACCTGAATTGTGTCAGATTACAGTCTCAAGTCTATCTGTTTCATGCATTAGGCCTTTTAAAAAGGTCAAGGTTACTGATGATTCTTTTGTGTCATGTTACAGTTTCGGCTGTCTGCTTCATGTATCAGGCCTTGTTGTTGAAGGTCATCTGAGGTCCTGTGCTGTTATGTCAAAGTTCACCTGGGTCATGTATTACACTGTAGTAAACAAAATACGGGGTCATGATCTGGGTCATGATGTCAGAAGTCTTCCGGGTGTTTAGTGGGCCATAGTCTAGAAGGTCCTGTATCAGGCTTTGGTGGCAAAGGTCATGTGAAGTCATGTTTCTGGCTGTAGTAAAAGTCGTCTGGGAGTCAGGTATCAGGCCCTAGTGTCAGAGGTCACCTTTGAGTCATGTATTGGGGTGGTTGTAAAAGTCATGTGATCAGTTGTGTTAGGTCATAGTTCAAAGGTTATAATAAATTTATTTATATTTATGCCTGGTCATTATGGTTAAAGGTCCTGGCTACTTACTTCTGTTGTTAATGTGGTCGTGAATCATGGCTTGGCCGTCAATGGTTAGATTTGCTAAGTGTCGGTGAGGGGGTGATTTCAGTGTCGGTGAGGGGGTGAGTTCAGTGTCAATGGTTAGATTTGCTAAGTGTCGGTGAGGGGGTGATTTCAGTGTCGGTGAGGGGGTGAGTTCAGTGTCAATGGTTAGATTTGCTAAGTGTCGGTGAGGGGGTGATTTCAGTGTCGGTGAGGGGGTGAGTTCAGTGTCAATGGTTAGATTTGCTAAGTGTCGGTGAGGGGGTGATTTCAGTGTCGGTGAGGGGGTGAGTTCAGTGTCAATGGTTAGATTTGCTAAGTGTCGGTGAGGGGGTGATTTCAGTGTCGGTGAGGGGGTGAGTTCAGTGTCAATGGTTAGATTTGCTAAGTGTC
>NW_018408905.1:627781-630248 GCF_002113885.1 Mizuhopecten yessoensis | reverse complement strand
TTCAGTGTTGGTGAGGGGGTGAGTTCAGTGTCGGTGAGGGGGTGAGTTCAGTGTCGGGTGATTTCAGTGTCGGTGAGGGGGTGATTTCAGTGTCGGTGAGGGTGTGATTTCAGTGTCGGTGAGGGGGTGATTTCAGTGTTGGTGAGGGGGTGAGTTTAGTGTCGGTGAGGGGTGATTTCAGTGTTGGTGAGGGGTGATTTCAGTGTCGGTGAGGGGGTGATTTCAGTGTCGGTGAGGGGGTGATTTCAGTGTTGGTGAGGGGTGATTTCAGTGTCGGTGAGGGGGTGAGTTCAGTGTTGGTGAGGGGGGGATTTCAGTGTTGGTGAGGGGGGGAGGTCAGTGTCGGTGAGGGGGTGATTTCAGTTTCGGTGAGGGGGTGATTTCAGTGTCGGTGATGGGGTGATTTCAGTGTCAATGGTTAGATTTGCTAAGTGTCAGTGAGGGGGTGAGTTCAGTGTTGGTGAGGGGGTGATTTCAGTGTTGGTGAGGGGGTGAGTTCAGTGTCGGTGAGGGGGAGATTTCAGTGTCAATGGTTAGATTTGCTAAGTGGCGGTGAGGGGGTGATTTCAGTGTCGGTGAGGAGGTGAGTTCAGTGTCAATGGTTAGATTTGCTAAGTGTCAGTGAGGGGGTGAGTTCAGTGTCGGTGAGGGGGAGATTTCAGTGTCAATGGTTAGATTTGCTAAGTGTCGGTGAGGGGGTGATATCACCGTTAACGGTTAGATTTGCTAAGTGTCGGTGAGGGGGTGATTTCAGTGTCNNNGGTGAGGGGGTGATTTCAGTGTTGGTGAGGGGGTGAGTTCAGTGTCGGTGAGGGGTGATTTCAGTGTTGGTGAGGGGGTGATTTCAGTGTCGGTGAGGGGGTGATTTCAGTGTTGGTTAGGGGGTGATTTCAGTGTTGGTGAGGGAGTGAGTTCAGTGTCAGTGAGGGGGTGATTTCAGTGTCGGTGAGGGGGGAATTTCAGTGTCAAGTAAAGAAGCGTCCTGTAACATGTCTAGCCGGTCTCTTGACAAATGTCTAGGCAATATGTTAATAAGTTTCCCATCACATATCAATGAAAACAAACAAAACTTATCAATGAAGTTGTTCAATATTGAATAATTTAAAGTTAATTCCATGTTGCCAATTATACCATGACATGAAAATATAATATTACCTCCCTTTATCCCCAGTGCTGCCCCCTGTGCTGGTCCCTCGTCACACGGAGGTTCCAGACAAACTGCCACAGCTGGAGGACTATGATGCCATGACAGTGCCCGGCAACACAGATTTCCCGACTGGCAGCAATGAAATGTTCAATATACCAGGTAATTATCTCCCTTGATTTTAAAATGTCATCACACAAATTATTCAAAATCAAATACTTAATATTTGGGTTTGTATTCATTAAACCGTTCTCATGCTCAAGCATCGGTTTGTGCTCAAGACTTATTTCTTGTTCTAATGATTTGGAAAAACTAAATTTTAAGAGACTTTAAAGACGAATAATGATTTTTTGGTAGTTTGACATGATTTAAGTGAGTTACAAGAAAGTTGGTTACAGCTAAGTAACCAAGCTTAAGCATGAGAACATGAATACAGGTGCTTTTTCATGAGTAGCTAATTTTGCAATATTTGTGAGATGACGGAACTTAAATTTTTCATCATATGCTGGAAAACACCACACACTTTCATGTTAACATTTGTAGGGAGATATAAACACCCACATTCAAATTACAGAAAAAAAAGTCTTCAACTATTGTCCCAGTTTGGGATTATAACCTTGTTGAAAGGAACAGTGTACGTTGAAAGCTGTCAAATCAGACACTTTATGGACACAATATTGTCAAATCAACCGGTCTGATCTGACACCCTGTGGGATACAACATTGTCAGATTAACCTGTCTGATCTCACCATATGAGCCAGAACATTGTCAGATTTACTTGTCTAATCTGACACTCTGTGAGCAAACAACATTGTCTGACTAACCTGTCTAATCTGACACCCCTGTGATATAAAACATTGCAAGACTAACCTGTCTAATATGACACCATATGAGCCAGAACATTGCCAGACTAACCTGTCTAGTCTGACACCCTGTATGACACAACATACTGTTGACACAACAGACTGGTCAGATTTACCTGTCTAATCTGACACCCTGTGAGCCAGAACATTGCCAGAATAACCTGTCTAATCAGACACACTGAGCCAGAACATTTTAGATTAACCTGTCTAATCTGACACCCTGTGAGTCACAACATTGTCTGATTAATCTGTTAATCCATAAATTAACATGCAAGGATGGAAATACATTTTTAGGTCACCTGAGACAAAGTCTCAAGTGACCTATTGCGATCGCCTTTTGTCCGTCGTCGTCCGTCGTCCGTCCGTAAACAATTTACATTTTCGACTTCTTCTCCAAAACCCCTGAACCAATTTCAATGAAATTTTGCAGGGACCTTCCATGGACAAAGGTCAACAAAAA
>NW_018408905.1:601531-626562 GCF_002113885.1 Mizuhopecten yessoensis | reverse complement strand
TACATGTTAATAACTTGATTGGAATTATAACCTTGAATTGACAGTTTGATACTTTGAAAATTTTGAGCCAGCCCTACCCCCAAGGGCTGTAGGGTGGGGCTCAAAGGAGTCAGTGTGCTAAAATTTCTTCATTTTCCTTGTTAAGAATCAGAGGTGCTAGTTTCAAATCCTTTTTAGTCTGAAATCTGTATGCTAGATATTGAGTAAGGTGGTTTTATTGTTTTTTGTCACTTTGAATAATATTTCTGTTCATGTTAAAAACAAAATCAACTCTCTGTATATATATATCAGGTGACCGTTAAGGCCCATGGGCCTCTTGTTAAACACACTTGTCAGTCGGGATAATAGTTTCTGATAATACCAGTCTATACACAGTTTCCACAAACCTAATATTAATTAACAAGATAAGTGATATGAAGTTTTGACTAGTGAATCAGGCTAGAAGTTTTTAGAACCATTGGTCAAGCTGGAGATTTTACTAGTCCCAGACTATCAAGCTTCCCTTATTGTCTAGACCTGACTTATCGTATCTACAACAAATTGTGGACACAACATGTAATCATATTCACTGTCTAATTGGACAATCCTTGGTATTAAAGTAACCTGTCTTATCTGACACCCTGTGGAACACAACAAAGTCAGATTAAACAGGGTTTTGCAATCCACAAGTTTTATTCGTGAGTCCCATTGGAAATGGATTACAGCATGATGGTAGATTAAACAGGATGTCAGAATATTCAGAGGTCATATTAGTCAGGTTTTCTCTTGGGCTGACAGTAATTTCTTTTTCACTTGATATTGCATGCTATGATTAAATCATTATGTGCAAGATTCTTGAATTTGTTTGGGATGCTTAAGGTGGTGAATGATAACAAGTTAAAATGTTAAAAACCATTGCCGATGTTTGTTAGCAGGGAGAAAATACTGGTTTGTTAGGAGGAGAAAATAGTGGTTTGTTGGAAGGAGAAAATGATGGTTTGTTGGGAGGAAAAAATGATGGTTTGTTGGGAGTAGAAAGTAGTTGTTGGTTGATGGGAGAAAATGATGGTTTGTTTGGAGGAAAAATGGTGGTTTGTTGATAGGAGAAAATGATGGTTTGTTGGGAGGAGAAAATGATGGTTTGTTTGGAAGAGAAAATGATGGTTTGTTGGGAGGAGAAAATGATGGTTTGTTGGGAGGAGAAAATGATGGTTTGTTTGGAAGAGAAAATGATGGTTTGTTGGGAAGAGAAAATGATGGTTTGTTGGGAGGAGAAAATGATGGTTTGTTGGGAGGAGAAAATGGTGGTTTGTTGGGGGAGGAGAAAATGGTGGTTTGTTGGCAGGACAAAATGGTGGTTTGTTGGGGGTAGAGAATGGCAGTTTGTTGGCAGGACAAAATGGTGGTTTGTTGGGGGAGGTGGGGAAGAAAATGGTAGTTTGTTAGGGGAAAACAATGGTGGTTTGTTGATAGGAAGAAATGGTGGTTTATTGGGAGGAGAAAATGGTCAGTTGTTGGGGGAGGTGGGGAAGAAAATGGTAGTTTGTTGGGGGGGGGGGGGGAAAAGGGGGGGTTTTTGGGGGGGGAAAAAGGGGGGTTGGTGGGGGGGGGGGGGGAGAAAATGGTAGTTTGTTGGGAGAGGGAAATGGTGGTTTGTTAGGAGGAAAAAATGGTGTTTTGTTGATAGAAGTCAATGGTTTGTTGGGATGAGAAAATGGTGGTTTATTGAAAGGAGAAAATGGTTTGTTAGGAGGAGAAAATGGTGTTCTCTTTATAGAAGGTTACTTTAGAAAGATTGTTTCAAGTGCAGATTCTAATATAGGTGTTCAGCTTGGATGCATAAATTATTAGGGCCCCGTATCGGAGATACGGGTGTCCTATAGTAATCACTCTGTCTGTCTGTCTGTCTGTCTGTCTGTCTGTCTGTCTGTCTGTCCACAAATTTTGTTCTGTCTGTCTGTCCACAAATTTTGTTCCTGGCTGATAACTTTAGTATTAATTGACTGATGTACATGAAACTTGGTCAAGATGTTCAATTCATAAAAATACACATTGAGGTAAAAAGTCAAGGTCAAAGGTCAAGGTCATAAGGTTCAAAGGTCAAGGTCAAATTTTACATCTTTTCACTGATGAACATTTTGTTAATATGAAGCAAAATTGATCAGAATTAAACAATGAGTCAACTGACCAAAGGTCAAGGTCATCGGGTCAGGGGTCAAGGTCAAATTTTGTAGCTTTTCACTGGTGAACATTCGCTATGACACTATGAAGGAAAGTTGTTCGTAATTTAACAAAGAGACACACTGAGGTAAAAAGTCGAGGTCAAAGGTCAAGGTTATTAGATTCAAAGGTCAAGGGCAAATTTTGCATCTTTTCACTGATGAACATTTTGTTATGACATGATGAAGCAAAGTTGATCAGAATTAAACAAGGAGTCAACTGACCAAAGGTCAATGTCATTGGGTCAAAGGTCAAGGTTAAATTTTGTATCATTTCACTAGTGAACATTTCGCTATGGCACTTTGAAGCAATGTTGCTCAGAATTAAACAAGGAGTCAATTGACCAAAAGTCAAAGTCACTGGGTTAAAGGTGAAGGTTAAATTTTGTACCTTTTCCCTGATGAACATTTTGTTATGACATTATGAAGCAATGTTATTCAGAACTTAACACAGAGTTAACTGACCTTAGGTCCAGGTTATGGGGTGCAAAGGGTCAAGGTCAAGTTTTGTATTTTTCACTGATGAACATTTTGTTATGATATTAAGAAGCAAAGTTGGTCGGAATTAAGGAATAAGTCAAGGTCTTTTGAGTCCAAAGGTCAAAGACAATGTGGATCTGTGACTGTCACCCTGGCTCTTGATGGAGGAGGTAAATAAGGTGAAATAAAACAATTCAAAGCTAACAAATGAGTATTGCACCGGTATTTACATTTCTGTTAGCCCAGCAAATATGGAGGTGGAAGGAAACAAGACTCACATCATAGTACATGTAAAATGTATATTTTGCTTCCTTGTGATTCTTTTTGAAGTTCAAATATCAAACGTCAAGCTCAGCTATATGGGCAGATTACTTCTTGATGATTATGGGGTATATATTGCCACAAGACGGGGCCCTTACTGACCTGTCAGTGTTCTAGTTGTAAGCGAACCTGGTAAATTTTGGAATAGTATTTTTCCTTTAATTACAGACCAAGAGAACATGTTATCTCTCCTGGTGTCTATGAGTTTGCTCTGTTGAATATTCATGTGGCATGGTTGCTTATTAACCCTTTCACCACTGTAGACTATATTGGATTCGTCAGGATCAATACATGGGAGAGTCGACTGAAGTTATATAGGGGTGAAACGGTTAAACCAAACATTGTGCTGCAAATCAGTACATCATGATTATTATTATTTTCGTTTCAAAGAGTTAATTGAAAACTACATGTAAATTGTTCATAAATATTCATCAGCAGGTCCATGTTGTGTGAGACAGAATCATGAATATTCATCAGATGACTGATTTGAATATTCATTTGAATTAATGAATATTAATAAGATGGGTCACTTGGAGAGAAAAAAATCAGTATCTGGGAAGTGGTGACATAACAGAGTTAGTAGTAATATAGACAAGGAATATGGATTTTTTTCTGGTAATAGAGAAGCAAGGTAGATGTATTGGCCCATTGCTGCCATACACACAGTATATACACCAGACACAACTGTCTGCATGCCTAGCTAGCTTCACGCCGCCTTTCTTGAAACAATTTTCTTGATAGCAGTTTTATCATTTCTTTAAAAAAATTGAATAAAAATTTGTACATAATTAGATTTGAAATGATCAGCAAAGATAAAAAATATTGAAAGTATCAACTGTTGATATGATGAGTGAGGTTTTTTGGGTTGAATTTAGTACAGGTTGAGAAAGCTGATGTTGGGGTTATGTAGACTGGTGTAGGTATAGTTGCCTGTGTGTGTCTGGGCCATGTGTACATGTGTGTAAGTCTGGCTGTAGATAGAATATAGATTTTTGTGTTGTTATGCAAGGCTGTGTAGACTGTCTGAGGTTCCATGTGTGTTGTGTACAGGAGGAGGTGATCGTGAGTTTAGTTGCTGTAAGTCACGCTGTAGGACCCCCCACAAAGATTCTACGCCCACGAAACGCTTGTCCCCCTCAGGACAAGTGGGGCCCCCTACCTATGTCCGGTGCGTGCCCCCTGCAGTTGTCTGGCTCAGCCTAGAGGGGTGTTGGGGAGGCGAAGCTGCTACAGACACCTGTCATCATACAACTACCTGTACTGTTACGGTGCTGATTTACTCCTGTGTAACAGCATATACTGAAATAATACTGATGTATTGACTTCAGCTATACTGGAATGATACTGATATATTGTGGACAACAGCACATACTGAAATTATACTGATGTATTGTGGAAATTGGCATATACTGGAACATTACTGATATATTGACATCAGCTAATCTGGAATAATACTAATAAATTGTGGAAAACAGCATATACTGGAATGATATTGATATATTGACATCAGCGTAACCGAAATAATATGAATACATGTTTATCACAGCAATCAGCGTATACTGCAACAGTACTGATATCTTGTGGACATTTATGTATACTGAAACAATACTGATATCTTGTGGACATCCATGTATACTGAAACAATACTGATGTCTTGCGGACATCCGTGTATACTGAAACAATACTGATATCTTGTGGACATCCGTGTATATGATACGTGGAAGACATCAACTACGCTGAAACGTAACTGATATATCATCGACATCATCGTATACTGATCAACTGCTGAAATATCTTGGATAGCAGTATACATACTGGACCTATACTGCTATGATGCTGATACAACAAGGAGCATACACTGTAACTATACTGCTACTGTCGTAACAGCTAAGATTATTCTCATGGGAAAATCACACCGACTTTTGTAACTGCTGTCCTTGTGTCATTAGAGAAATATAAATATCTCCCTCTCGCCCGTCCACCATCCAGCAACTTGTTTATAATCACACTATAGGGGTTCAATTGCCCTCACCACTGGGACGTGCTGTTGCTTGCAACCCCTTAAAGACTAGCTGTTGCTAACAACCCCCTCAAAACGTGCTGTTACTAACAACCCCCTCCAGACTTGCTGTTGGCTCTACACTTGGACAGGATGAACTGTGGGTCTGTGACTGACTGGGGGTGAGGATGATGGCCATTCATTGTCCACACCTGGCCAGGGACCCCAGCAACATGCCTCTGTGTGTGCATGTCTGCAGCAGTACCAGTGGTAAGCTAGCTGCATTACAGGACAGGGGCAGTGTTTGGGCTGACAACGTATGTAAGATTTAGGGTGTGTTAGGGTGGAGTGTCAGATATAGGGTTGGGTGTCAGTGTTAGGGTGGAATGTCAGATATAGGGTTGGGTGTGAGTGTTAGGGTGGAATGTCAGATATAGGGTTGGGCGTCAGTGTTAGGGTGGAGTGTTAGATATAGGGTTGGGTGTCAGTGTTAGGGTGGAGTGTTAGATATCGGGTTTGGTGTCAGTGTTAGGGTGGAATGTCAGATATAGGGTTGGGTGTGAGTGTTAGGGTGGAATGTCAGATATAGGGTTGGGTGTGAGTGTTAGGGTGGAATGTCAGATATAGGGTTGGGTGTAAGTGTTAGGGTGGAATGTCAGATATCAGGTTGGGGGTCAGTGTTAGGGTGGAATGTCAGATATAGGTTTGGGTGTCAGTGTTAGGGTGGAATGTCAGATATAGGGTTGGGTGTGAGTGTTAGGGTGGAATGTCAGATATAGGGTTGGGTGTGAGTGTTAGGGTGGAATGTCAGATATAGGGTTGGGTGTGAGTGTTAGGGTGGAATGTCAGATATAGGGTTGGGCGTCAGTGTTAGGGTGGAATGTCAGATATCAGGTTGGGGGTCAGTGTTAGGGTGGAATGTCAGATATAGGGTTGGGCGTCAGTGTTAGGGTGGAGTGTTAGATATAGGGTTGGGTGTCAGTGTTAGGGTGGAGTGTTAGATATAGGGTTGGGTGTCAGTGTTAGGGTGGAGTGTTAGATATCGGGTTTGGTGTCAGTGTTAGGGTGGAATGTCAGATATCGGGTTGGGTGTCAGTGTTGGGGTGGAATGCCAGATATAGGGTTGGGTGTCGGTGTTAGGGTGAGGTGTCAGATATAGGGTAGGGTGTCGTTGTTACAGTGAGGTGTCAGATATAGGATAGGGTGTCGGTGTTAGGGTGGAGTGTCAGATATAGGGTTGGGTGTCGATGTTAGGGTGGAGTGTCAGATATAGGGTAGGGTGTCAGTGTTAGAGTGAGGTGTCAGATATAGGGTTGGGTGTCGGTGTTACAGTGAGGTATCATGTAGGGTAGGGTGTCGGTGTTAGGGTGGAGTGTCAGATATAGGGTTGGGTCTCAGTGTTAGGGTGGAGAGTCAGATATAGGGTTGGGAGTCAGTGTTAGGATGGAGTGGGGGATATAGGGTTGGGTGTTGGTGTTACAGTGAGGTGTTAGATATAGGCAGTGAGGTATCATGTAGGGTAGGGGGTCGGTGTTAGGGTGGAGTGTTAGATATCGGGTTTGGTGTCAGTGTTAGGGTAGCGGGTTAGCTATAGGGGTGGGTGTCAGGGTTAGGGTGGAGCGGTAGATATAGGGTTGGGTGACGGTGTTGGAGTGAGGTATCATGTAGGGTAGGGTGTCGGTGTTAGGGTAGAGTGTCAGATATAGGGTTGGGTGTCAGTGTTAGGGTGGAGTGTCATATATTGGGTTGGGTGTCGGTGTTACAGTGAGGTGTCAGATATAGGGTAGGGTCACAGTGTTAGGGTGGAGTGTCAGATATAGGGTAGGGTGATGGTGTTACAGTGAGGTGTCAGATATAGGGTTGGGTGTCAGTGTTAGGGTGGAGTGTCAGATATAGGGTAGGGTGTCAGTGTTACAGTGAGGTATCAGATATAAGGTAGGGTTACAGTGTTAAAATGAGGTGTCAGATATAGGGTAGGGTGTCGTTGTTACAGTGAGGTGTCAGATATAGGATAGGGTGTCGGTGTTAGGGTGGAGTGTCAGATATAGGGTAGGGTGTCGGTGTTACAGTGAGGTGTCAGATATAGGGTAGGGTTACAGTGTTAAAATGAGGTGTCAGATATAGGGTTGGGTGTCGGTGTTACAGTGAGGTGTCAGATATAGGGTTGGGTGTCGGTGTTACAGTGAGGTGTCAGATATAGGGTTGGGTGTCGGTGTTACAGTGAGGTGTCAGATATAGGGTAGGGTGTCGTTGTTACAGTGAGGTGTCAGATATAGGGTAGGGTGTCAGAGTTACAGTGAGGTGTCAGATATAGGGTAGGGTGTAGGTGTTACAGTGAGGTGGCAGATATAGGGTTGGGTGTCGGTGTTAGGGTGGAGTGTCAGATATAGGGTAGGGTGTCGGTGTTAAAGTGAGGTGTCAGATATAGGGTTGGGTGTATATAGGGTTGGGTGTCAGTGTTAGGGTGGAGTGTCAGATATAGGGTAGGGTGTCGGTGTTAGGGTGGAGTGTCAGATATAGGGTAGGGTGTCAGTGTTACAGTGAGGTGTCAGATATAGGGAAGGGTTTCAGTGTTAAAGTGAGGTGTCAGATATAGGGTAGGGTGTCAGAGTTACAGTGAGGTGTCAGGTATAGGGGAGGGTGTAGGTGTTACAGTGAGGTGTCAGATATAGGGTAGGGTGTCGGTGTTAAAGTGAGGTGTCAGATATAGGGTTGGGTGTTGGTGTTACAGTGAGGTGTCAGATATAGGGTAGGGTGTCAGTGTTAGGGTGGAGTGTCAGATATAGGGTAGGGTACCGGTGTTCCAGTGAGGTGTCAGATACAGGGTAGGGTGTCAGTGTTAGGGTGGAGTGTCAGATATAGGGTAGGGTACCGGTGTCGGTGTTACAGTGATGTGTCAGATACAGGGTAGGGTGTCAGTGTTAAAGTGAGGTGTCAGATATAGGGTTGGGTGTCAGTGTTACAGTGAGATATCAGACATAGGGTAGGGTGTCGGTGTTCCAGTGAGGTGTCAGATGTAGGGTAGGATGGAAGGGTGTTGGTTTTAGGTTAGGGTGAGAATGTAAGGTTGGGGTGTCCAATTTAGTTTGGGATGCCCATTTAGTTAAATGTGGGTACATTTTAAAAGTATTTTCCTTAATAATGGCAGAAAGCAAAGGATTTTAATGTTAATTTGGCATTGTATATCCCTTGGCAAAGGGATTTCAATGTTGTAAGTTGCATGACTACTCTTGGGGCAGAGGAAATAGAGGAGTGGGGGAGCTACATCTAAAAAGAAATACTGTCATGGAGCATCCCTCGGTCAAGGAAATGATCGAGGTATAAATCAGTGGTGTAACTCAATTAGGGGACAGATGGGCCAGACCAAGTATGGAAAGAGGGAGGTAATTCTTTAAATTACTACCCTTTAAACCTTTCACCCCTATGTAACTTTAGTAGACTCCACCATGCATTGATCTGGATGAGTCCATTATGGTCTACAGTAGTAAAAGGGTTAAAATCAAAATTGAGGAATGTTTAACCTACCTTAGCTTGGAACACACCTTGGACAAGGGAGTTTGCATTCAGGGTGTCTGTTAACCCTTATTTAGGGATATATGACCTCCTGCATTCTTGACCCTCAAAATATTAGAGACTTGCCTTGTAAAGAGGTCAGAATGCCGGATTTCTGCTTGACTTTACCCCAACTTCAATGTCTGACAAAAACACTGACTTTTGTATAAAACAAAGGCAGAGAGGCCAAAAATAAGAAACTGTTTGTTTGACAGACAACTCAAAACATATACTGTCCCCCGGGAAACTTTCGCCCTTCACACATGAAATTGCCTTTCACCCTGTGTTGATTTCACCCCTCATGTTAACTTACTATATGGTATTCTTTTAATCACTGTCATGATAAAAGAGGCACAGTAGTCTAGTGGTAGGACACCAGGCTTGTTTGAGTCATGTCACGTCACCGCACAGTGTTGTATCTTTGAGCAAGATACCTTACTCCACTTGTTCAAGTCTACTCAGCTGTAAATGAGTATTTGGGCTCCCCAGGGAGTTGAGAAAGATAATGGCTGGTTGCAAAGGCCCTATAACCACAGATAATAATTTGTGAGCCACTTTGAGACGACCTACAAACTAGGTTTTGATAAAGCGGTATATAAGAACCCCAAATTGTTATAATTATTATCTGATAAATTCACCTTCATTATTATGGTGGGCGAAAAAGGCGAAAGTTTAATTGCATTGAAAATATCCTTGTATACATTACCTTCATAGAAATATCAGATGGGTCGGTCTGTGTCCCCAAACTTTAACTCGCCTCGCTATATATGCTACCACTATCCCTCCACCACTGTGTTGCAGGTTCGAGGCCTACGTGGGGCAGTCCCCAGGTACTGGCTGTAGGCCAGTGGTTTTTCTCCATGAAATCTGGCTTCCCTCTACCACCAAAACCGGGCACGGTGACCATACCTGTTAATAGGACATAAAACCCAAACAAACCAAACTATATTGTCCTAAAAGGCCAAGTGAAGAGCTGTTGCTATCCATTGCCGTATGTTGTCTGTTGTCCATCATCCTTTTATAAACTTTAATTTGAACAATCTTCTTCTGAAGAACTTTAAATCCAAATAAATGTTGTCCATCATCCTTTTATAAACTTTAATTTGAACAATCTTCTTCTGCAAATCCAAATAAAACCAAGTCTGTTTGGTTTGCTGGTTTTTGATGTCCTATTAACAGCTATGGTCATTTAAGGGTGTGCCAGATTTTGGCAGTGGAGGAAAACTGGTGTACTGGCCAGTACCCAGAGAAAAAACACCAACCTGCAGCTAGTTCCTGGTGTCTGCCCAGTCTGTAAGGAAAAAGCTAGGTGATGGCGATTTAGATTTGTAAAGAAAAAGAGGCTAGGCTCTTCCTGGGCCCATAAGGCTCTTCCTGGGCCCATAAGGGGCATTTGAGGTGTCTAAAATTGTCTTCTTGTAACTTATCAGCTGTTTAATAACTGTAAAGCGCTTTTATTTTGCTGAATTCAAGATTTACTTTCAAAACGCGAATTCAAAATCCAAGCGAAAAATTTTGATTATAGGTCTGCCATTTGATACTTTCAATATCATTCATGTCCATATTCCGTTTCGGAATAGGTGTGATGCGAATTTAAGACCCCTCAAATAAGTTCCATATACGAAAACTCGAAAATTTGACACCGCAAAATTAAAACACTTTACAGTACTTTGATATTCATTATAGTACTTTTAGTAAATGTATCACAAAATGTTCAAGGAAAACAGTAACTTTGTGTATGCAGCACCACTAGGGGGCGCTTTGCACTTTACTGCGCAGAACTTGAATGCTTAAACACTCCTAACATCTTTGTCTGATGAACCAAAAGGCCCGGAGTCTTAATATATGGGCAGTAACTTCTTGACATGGAATGCTGCATGGTGGTTTAAATTAAATCACCTTGACTTTTATTCAAATTAAAAATCTACAGCAGCCTTCTCTGAAACAACAAGATGCCTAAGAATCACAGAAATATTGCCAGTAGCTTGCTGGTAGTAAGAGCTACAAAAGTGTGAAAAGAAATTATTTGAGTTATATTTTAAGTCACAGTGGTCAAATCTGTTTAAACACTCAAACAGCTTCTTCTGATAAATGGAAAGGCATAGAGTCATGATATATAAGGCAGTAGCTAGCTGTGCTTAAAACCTTCATAAAAGCAATGACCTTGAACTATCATGAAGATCACAAGGGTCAAATCTATTAAACAGTCAGAAAGCTTATTGAAGAATGAAAAATCCTGCAGACTTAAAAAGTGACCAGAATGAGGCTTGCATGAACTGCATTAAAAGTTTGGGATAACTTAAAGCCTTGACCTTTCATTGTTCAAATCGGTTGAAACACTCGAATGACTTTTTCTGAAGAACCAAGAGTCATAATGTATATAGTATGTAGCTTGCTGGCATGGAGAACTTCACATGTGATAAAAATGATCTTGTTTGATATCCTAGGTCACAGGGGTCAAATGTGTTCAATTGTTTAAACTGTATCTTCTGAAAAACCAAGAAGCCTAAAGTCATAATATATAGTTAGTGGTTGTGGCATGGAGTGCTACGAAATTGGAGAAAAGAAATGATTCTTATCCATATTAAAGGTCACAGGGGTCAAATCTGTTAGAACACTCATATGGCTTCTAAGAAAGAACAAAAAGCCTAGAGTCATGATTTATGGGCAGAAGCTTATTAAATTGTAGTGCCATAAACTTTTCAAAATGAAATGACCCTGACTGGTTTTCATGGTCATGAGGGTCAAATTTGTTTAAATGTCCAAACAACTTTATAAGAACTCCTAACAAGGCCAATAACTCGCTGAAATAAGGTGATGCAACAAATGTAAACGAAAAAAGTAATGACCTTGGTTTATATTCAAGTCCACAGAGGTCAAATTTGAAAAAATACTTAAAAGGCTAGTCAACTTAAAAGGTCAAGAGTCATAATATTAAGCCTTAAGCTTGCTGAAACATAGTGCTAGGAAGTTTGAAGAAAACCCAGCTTAGAAGAGGTGATGGTCTTGTTTTAAACATCTAAGATGATAAAATCCCCATCTGCCAAACCATACAGTACAACATGGAGGTGATATGGTGTGTTTAGCTTCATGACTCAAATGCAGGAAGTCCATCCGTCTTTTAACATCATTTATCTCATAACTGACCAATTGTACTATGTATACGGTCATGTCATAAATATGATAATACACACGTGTAATAAAACCTAAAGGTCAAAACCATTGTAATATATTCCTACGCCACTACAGGTACTACTTTTATTTTCTATAACACATGAAACATTTACTGTTGTTTTAAATGAAATGTTTTGTCATTTTGTCATTATTATTTTCATTGCTTTTAAAAATGTTCATTAATAAAAAAAATCAAACATGGAACTACTTTGCACTGGGCAGAAAGACAATACTATGATCAGAGTACTTCGGTTTTCACTTACATAGAGTCAGCTGAGAACACATAATTTTGATTGAATCATTTTTTATTATTATGAATGTTATGTCATAAATAGAATCTTATATTCGTGTCCATGTCGTATTGAATTTATTAAACTTGTTCAATAATTTGAGCTTAAATGCTTTCGTCATATCAAAGTAATGAACTCGTCTAATAAATTCAATATGACATGGACACAAATGTAAGATGCTCTATTAAATAGAGCTGCAGCGATATAACCTGCAACGATAATATCACGATATTTTGAATACAGTGCAATACACAATATTTTTTGAGAGGTCACGATTCATCAATGTTATTTTCCTGGTTTTGTCGTTTCTGTATTTAGTCTAATCATGTCTATTCCAACCTGGCGAGTGACAGCTCCAGCTCGGCATGCACGTCAGGAGACGTGTATTATGTGAAACTTTAAAGTCATGCCCATTTTGGACCAAGTCTATTTTCAGTTGTAATATTACCATGTTTTTTCTTTGCTTCTACTGTTACTATCTGTATTGTGAAACGTATCACTTTATGACCAAAGTATTGTGTATGTGATAGGTATTGTATTGTGATCACAGTATCGTGATAGGTATTGTATCATGACTAACGTATTGTTTTGTGATCACAGTATTGTGACCACCGTCTTGTATTGTGATCACAGTATCGTGATACATATTGTATCATTATCACAGTATCGTAATACATGTTGTGTCGTGACCACAGTATTGTGACCACCGGATTGTATTGTGATCACAGTATTGTGATACATATTGTATCATTAGCACAGTATCGTAATACATGTTGTGTCGTGACCACAGTATTGTGACCACCATATTGTATTGTGATCACAGTATCGTGATACATATTGTATCATTATCACAGTATCGTAATACATGTTGTGTCGCGACCACAGTATTGTGACCACCATATTGTATTGTGATCACAGTATTGTGACCACCATATTGTATTGTGATCACAGTATCGTGATGCATATTGTATCATTATCACAGTATCGTAATACATGTTGTGTCGCGACCACAGTATTGTGACCACCATATTGTATTGTGATCACAGTATCGTGATGCGTATTGTATTGTGATCACAGTATTGTGACCACCATATTGTATTGTGATCACAGTATCGTGACCACCATATTGTATTGTGATCACAGTATTGTGATACATATTGTATCATTATCACAGTATCGTAATACATGTTGTGTCGCGACCACAGTATTGTGACCACCATATTGTATTGTGATCACAGTATCGCGATACATATTGTATCATTATCACAGTATCGTAATACATGTTGTGTCGTGACCACAGTATTTTGACCACCGTATTGTATTGTGATCACAGTATTGTGACCACAATATTGTATTGTGATCACAGTATCGTGATGCATATTGTATCATTATCACAGTATCGTAATACATGTTGTGTCGTGATCACAGTATTGTGACCACCATATTGTATTGTGATCACAGTATTGTGACCACCGGATTGTATTGTGATCACAGTATTGTGACCACCGTATTGTATTGTGATCACAGTATCGTGACCACCGTATTGTATTGTGATCACAGTATTGTGACCACCATATTGTATCATTATGTTAATGTATTGATTTAGCCATACTATTTATGGCTTTATCTTGAGCACTACACCAATATATCAGATGTAGGTCACTGTAACCTATATACACCAATATATCAGTGGTAGGTCACTGTAACCTATATGCACCAATATATCAGATGTATGTCACTGTTACCTATATACACACCTATATATCAGATGAAGGTCACTGTAACCTATATCCACCAATATATCAGTGGTAGGTCACTGTAACCTATATACACCAATATATCAGTGGTAGGTTACTGTAACCTATATGACCAATATATCAGATGTAGGTCGCTGTAACCTATATCCACCAATATATCAGATGTATGTCACTGTTACCTATATACACACCAATATATCAGATGAAGGTCACTGTAACCTATATCCACCAATATATCAGATGTAGGTCACTGTAACCTATATCCACCAATATATCAGATGTATGTCACTGTTACCTCTATACACCAATATATCAGATGTAGGTCACTGTAACCTATATACACTGATATATCAGATGTAGGTCACTGTTAACTCTATATACACCAATATATCAGATGTATGTCACTGTTACCTCTATACACCAATATATCAGATGTAGGTCACTGTAACCTATATACACCGATATATCAGATGTAGGTCACTGTTACCTCTATACACCAATATATCAGATGTAGGTCACTGTAACCTATATACACCAATATATCAGATGTAGGTCACTGTAACCTATATACACCAATATATCAGATGTAGGTCACTGTAACCTATATACACCAATATATCAGATGTAGGTCACTGTTACCTATATACACCAATATATCAGATGTAGGTCACTGTAACCTATATACACCAATATATCAGATGTAGGTCACTGTAACCTATATACACCAATATATCAGATGTTGGTCACTGTTACCTCTATACACCAATATATCAGATGTAGGTCACTGTAACCTATATACACCAATATATCAGATGTAGGTCACTGTAACCTATATACACCAATATATCAGATGTTGGTCACTGTTACCTCTATACACCAATATATCAGATGTAGGTCACTGTAACCTATATACACCAATATATCAGATGTAGGTCACTGTAACCTATATACACCAATATATCAGATGTAGGTCACTGTAACCTATATACACCAATATATCAGATGTAGGTCACTGTAACCTATATACACCAATATATCAGATGTTGGTCACTGTTACCTCTATACACCAATATATCAGATGTAGGTCACTGTAACCTATATACACCAATATATCAGATGTAGGTCACTGTAACCTATATACATCAATATATCAGATGTAGGTCACTGTTACCTATATACACACCAGTATATCAGATGTAGGTCACTGTTACCTATATACACAAATATATCAGATGTAGGTCACTGTAACCTATATACATCAATATATCAGATGTAGGTCACTGTTACCTATATACATACCAGTATATCAGATTTAAGTCATTGTTACCTATATACACAAATATATCAGATGTAGGTCACTGTTACCTATATTCTCCACTTACAGCCTTTGGTTAGAGTTTATGTTTAGCCATATTCCTTTGGTAAGACTAGCCTTAAAGCTTCATTCCCATCAAAACAAGAGCGAGCGCATATGTATGTTTACAAATATGTTGTACTATTTGGATACAAAGGGCATTGTAGATATGTATATTAAAATTTTGATGTTTTCTTCTTCTTGAGAAAGTTGACAAGTATGATGGTCCCTGGACTCCAATAAGTACCACAAGATCTATTTAGTTCCAAGCTTGTGTGAAAATGGCTGGTTAACTTTCAGCCTTCCTGAAGTGTAGACAGTAAAGCCTTTTTCTTCCAACTGCCACTAAACTTATGTTTCTATATCGGGCACATGTTTCCTGATTTGGGGGCAATTTTGTTTTTATCTAATTTCACAATTCAGTGGCTGAATTGACTTGTCTCATCTCTTTACATAGCAGGGGACGGCATGATCTGGGGGCAATTTTATTTTTATCTATTGAAAGGTGTCTAAGAACTAACCATTTCACAATACAGAATTACCTGGTCTCATCTCCTTACATGGCAGGGACCGTACTAACGGTCTCTTGACTGAAACCTCAATCAACAATAAAAATGGGGGAAGGGCTGAGGATCATATATGGTTTATCTTACTTCTGGTAAAGGGCAGCAGACAGATCGTGTCAGATTTTGCTGTAAATATATTATGTTTATTCATAGACTTGCTGTATACTGGGAAATGTTTGATGCAGTTTAACCTTTGTCTTTTTCACCCTCCCCTATGAGGGTGAATTTATCACAACATGAAATATATAGTAATTACATCTGACGGGCAAAATTAACACTGGGTGAACATGGATTTTATTTTATGGCGAATATTTGACTGGGCGAGAGTTTCAGGGTATACGGTATTCGACCTCGTTCCCACTTACTGGTACGGTGGAAATCCATTAATTATTCCTTTAATTAAAGTACAATACCAATTTATTTGTTCTGCAAATGCCGTTTCAGCCTTGAACTTGTCAGTGTTCCCAGAAACCGCCAAATGAATTGGTTAAACCCAGTTTTCAACGATTGCCTAATGTAACTAATTGAACCAATGAATCAAATACATGTATACTCCCAAATCTAACATTCAGTGGAAACACTGCTTTTGAAGTCACTGATTAATTGAATTCTTTTGAACTGATTTGCTCTATATATGTGTAGTTTTAGCCTTCACCTTGACCCAGACAAGGTGTTACATAGAGAGTATTGACTGCAACAAGGTGCTATGTTTTAAAGTAGAAACCGGTCCATGTGATGTGTAAAAAGCTTTGTTGTTAGAGGGAAGATAGATAAAATATTTACGTTAGTTAGGTTGAACTAGTCTGAGGAGTCGGTATGATACAGACGATGTGATACAGACTCGGTAACAGATAGTTACCCAGGGGTTTATCAGGGTACTCTGTAGGGACGTTTAAAGAACCCATTACCAATTGAAAAAAGTGTGGAATTTTTCCCAATTTGCCTCTTTAAAAATTCCCAATTTGAAAATCTGAATAAATAAATGCATGTGTTTAAATAAATTCCTACTGATTGATCGAGTTCTCAAAATGCAGCATATGTAGGAAGGACAGACAGACAGGCTTAAATGAAAGGTAAACAATCAAATTTCATGTATTCAGAGTTCAGTTATCCAAATTTCCCCAAATCCCCAAATGGTTATTATGTCGATGATTTTTTCGCCAATTTCATTGCAGGGCCCGTTTCCCAAAACTCCTGATAAACCCTTGGTACCAAGTGAAACTAAAGCAGATTTCGTTCAATGGTCACTATAGCATTTTGGTCAGTAGGAAGTCTATATAAACACAGTGTCCAGTCAAGTGGTCATTTGTCCTAGAACAACCTTGGTCAGTTTGTCCTTGGCTAGAAGGATCAGGTCAGTTTGTCCCCAGACACCTATCTATCTGTTGTCAGGGTTTCTAGACAGAGTTAAGTTGATTACCTTCACATATATTGGACTAGTCTAAAACAAAAGAATGGACTTGCTTATGTAAACAAATGGGTTGGCAAGCTAGGCCACCACTTTGTCCTCAGATGATGCCAATAAATCTGTCTGGCTTTGAGGTCAAAAGGTCATATGGAGATGGAATTAGGGATGAAAGTTTAAGAACTTCGTCTTATGTCTGGTTTTCAGGTCATACGGTCATTTGGGGATAGGAAGGGATTGTTGATATTACTTCTGAGACAGGAATAGATAGAACAGACAGGCTGAGAATAAACTTATGAGTGATTCACTCACATAGGTTACAGTAGCTGTGGTTGTAAAGACATCATTTGTCAATAGGCCTCTGTGTGTAATGCAAAGGTGATGGTTGGACATTGTTGATGTCTCTGTGTGTAATGCAGAGTTGATGCCTCTGTGTGTAATGCAGAGTTGATGCCTCTGTGTGTAATGCAGAGTTGATGGGAGGACATCATTGATGTCACTGTAATGTTGACAAAGGTGATAGTGGGACATTGTTGATGTCTCTGTAATTTTAACACAGGTGATGATGGGACATTGTTGATGTCACTGTAATGTTTACACAAGTGATGATGGGACATTGTTGATGTCACTGTAATGTTGACAAAGGTGATGGTGGGACATTGTTGATGTCACTGTAATGTTGACAAAGGAGATAGTGGGACATTGTTGATGTCACTGTAATGTTGACAAAGGTGATGGTGGGACAATGTTGATGTCACTGTAATGTTAACACAGGTGATGGTGGGACATTGTTGATGTCACTTATGTTAACACAGATAAGCATGGGACATTGTTGATGTCACTGTAATGTTGACACATGTGATAGTGGGACATTGTTGATGTCACTGTAATGTTAACACATGTGATGATGGGACATTGTTGATGTCAATGTAATGTCAACACATTGTCTGTGTGTAAAGCTGATATACAGAGGGGATGGAAGTATTTTGTCTTGCAGTGAAATTCAGTGACATTGACATTACACGTATGAGAGAACACTTATCTGTTTCCATAACAAAATAGTTTTGACTTAAAATAGTTCATCACTGATCAATACAATGTTGCCCAACCTCATTTTCAGGGGACATCATCCCCAATGTGAGCTATGTATTTTCCCGAACTTGGTAAAGAAATCCACTCTCAGATAGATACTTATTACCAAAGACATATATGAAGATATGAATAATTATGATTTTATAGGTTCATGTATGGGCAATATATTATATATATATAACGACAACAAATGATACATATTAACAAATATGCAGTAGATTAGTTAATGTAGACAATTACACATTGAAACACCTTAAAACGGTACATTTATAAATACTCTATGTATGGCAAACAATAAATAATATACATTGCTATCCTTTATGTAAAACAACGTAAGATATGGACAACATAAATATCGTGACCCAGATAACATGAACAAATTATATATATATATGAAAACCTTATAAAATATAAAGATGTTAAAATATACATTTTTTTTTTTTATTTAATTTTCTTATTTTCAAAGATTTTCAGAACATGTACATTATACAGAACATCACATCAACACATATCCACACATTCACACATATCTACTATTGAAATTATCAGCAACCTCATCCTCCTTATCATCCTCATCATCTGATGCTGATTTTATACAATCACCAAGACACATTCAATTTTCACACACTTTCACACATAGAATAGACAAAACAGAGAGAGAGAGAGAGAGAGAGAGAGAGAGAAGAGAGAGAGAGAGAGAAAATATACATTTATATATCATATATAGAATAGACATTTTTTTTTATATATATTTTGGACAACAAATATGCATTTATTTACCATAAATAGACAACAAAAACACAAACATGCATTTATTTACTATAAATAGACATCAAAAGATGCATTGATTTACTTCAGACAACAAAAAATACATTAACATATCATAATAATATTGAGTAGACAATAAAACACATTTATATACTTTAGTCAATAAAAATACATATATAGAATAGACATTTGAATACAACAAAAAATACGCTTATATACTTTAGACAACAAAAATATATTTATATAATTTTAAGAACAAAATCTACATATATAGACAACACATAAACAATACAATAATATATACTTTATGTAAATACAACTAAAAGACAACAAAATCTATATATATTGACAACATACGGCAATACAATAATATATACTTTATGTAAATACAACAAAATCTACATATAGACAACATATGACAATACGATAATATATACTTTATGTTAATACAACAAAATCTACATATATTGACAACATAAACAATACGATAATATATACTTTATGTTAATACAATAAAATCTACATATATAGACAACACATAAACAATACAATAATATATACTTTATGTTAATACAACAAAATCTACATATATAGACAACACATAAAAAATACAATAATATATACTTTATGTAAATACAACTAAAAGACAACAAAATCTACATATATTGACAACATAAACAATACGATAATATATACTTTATGTAAATACAACAAAATCTACATATATAGACAACACATAAACAATACAATAATATATACTTTATGTAAATACAACAAAATCTACATATATAGACAACACATAAACAATACAATAATATATACTTTATGTAAATACAACAAAATCTACATATATAGACAACATATAAAAAATACAATAATATATACTTTATGTAAATACAACAAAATCTACATATATAGACAACATATAAAAAATACAATAATATATACTTTATGTAAATACAACAAAATCTACATATATAGACAACATATAAAAAATACAATAATATATACTTTATGTAAATACAACTAAAAGACAACAAAATCTATATATATAGACAACATAAACAATACAATAATATATACTTTATGTAAATGCAACAAAATCTACATATATAGACAACACATAAACAATACAATAATATATACTTTATGTAAATACAACAAAATCTACATATATAGACAACATATAAAAAATACAATAATATATACTTTATGTAAATACAACAAAATCTACATATATAGACAACATATAAAAAATACAATAATATATACTTTATGTAAATACAACAAAATCTACATATATAGACAACATATAAAAAATACAATAATATATACTTTATGTAAATACAACAAAATCTACATATATAGACAACATATAAAAAATACAATAATATATACTTTATGTAAATACAACAAAATCTACATATATAGACAACATATAAAAAATACAATAATATATACTTTATGTAAATACAACAAAATCTACATATATAGACAACATATAAAAAATACAATAATATATACTTTATGTAAATACAACTAAAAGACAACAAAATCTATATATATAGACAACATAAACAATACAATAATATATACTTTATGTAAATGCAACAAAATCTACATATATAGACAACACATAAACAATACAATAATATATACTTTATGTAAATACAACAAAATCTACATATATAGACAACATATAAAAAATACAATAATATATACTTTATGTAAATACAACAAAATCTACATATATAGACAACATATAAAAAATACAATAATATATACTTTATGTAAATACAACAAAATCTACATATATAGACAACATATAAAAAATACAATAATATATACTTTATGTAAATACAACAAAATCTACATATATAGACAACATATAAAAAATACAATAATATATACTTTATGTAAATACAACTAAAAGACAACAAAATCTATATATATAGACAACATAAACAATACAATAATATATACTTTATGTAAATGCAACAAAATCTACATATATAGACAACACATAAACAATACAATAATATATACTTTATGTAAATACAACAAAATCTACATATATAGACAACATATAAAAAATACAATAATATATACTTTATGTAAATACAACAAAATCTACATATATAGACAACATATAAAAAATACAATAATATATACTTTATGTAAATACAACAAAATCTACATATATAGACAACATATAAAAAATACAATAATATATACTTTATGTAAATACAACAAAATCTACATATATAGACAACATATAAAAAATACAATAATATATACTTTATGTAAATACAACTAAAAGACAACAAAATCTACATATATAGACAACATAAACAATACAATAATATATACTTTATGTAAATACAACAAAATCTACATATATAGACAACACATAAACAATACAATAATATATACTTTATGTAAATACAACAAAATCTACATACATAGACAACATATGACAATATAGACAGATGAGAGTACTGTATCGGAGGAGCACGAGAGATGCCCGGAACACCAGCTCGTGTGGACCTAGACATGGTCTGTACCTCCTCGTCTGTAGACAGTGTACACATACAGCACCACTACTACACAGCTACAGTGTAGGTATACCTACATCTACACAAAAACTCCGTTGGATCATGCTTACCAAACATGGACTTAAAAAAATCAATGATTCTGTCTAGGGATGGTTAGTGTGGGGAGAAATCTCTGCCTCTGAGGCCAAGCTGGGGTGGACAGCTTACCCCGCCTTCCCCACGACAGTTTTTTTATAGGATCGGTCGCACAAGCATGGGAACATGTTCCCAAACGAGGAGCCAAACGTCTGGTATCTACCATTCCTGTCGCCCAAGAATTCGCCGAGGGTCGCCAGTGTGACCGGGGCCTGTCGCTTCTCCCGGGGTCAGTGTTCTTGTCCGTCGTGCAGAGCCCGCCGCCCGGGATCATCGTCGGGCTTGGGCCGCGGCTTCTCAGAATTTTGGCAGTTTTTATGCTAATGAACTTGTTCATGATTTGAATGTTCGGCCTCGATCTACCTTGTGTTGGGATCGCGGCGGGATATCACCTAGGGTTTGTTGTCATGGCGTTGGTGAGGGTGTTTCTGGTCTAGTGTAGTAACCAGTAAGTTTTGGTGCTGATTCAGATTCTTTGGATTTACAGTGAGACCTGCTCATGGTTTTGTGTTGATGATAAGAGTTACAGTTATTTTGTTTTATGGTGAACCGGTCAAGACCTGGTAGGTTTTGAATCATTTTGGCTGCAATCGACTTTGTGCTTAGAGCACTGGCAACAGTGATGATCTCTTAATGAATCTATTTATCTGTTCTCTGTTTATTGTCTCAGTGTTTATGTACCTGTGGCAGCCGTCTCTACCTGTCCCTGCCCCTCGACCTGTCCCTCGACCTGTCCCTATCTATGTACCTAACAATCAGCCCCTCCCTACCCTTACATATCCCCCCTCCTTATCACGTTGACACTTATCTATCCATCCTTCTGATGCAGAGACTTTGAGATGTATATATATAGCTACCGTTCTGTCACTCTGTTCCTCTGACCTCGAAACTCCTTCATTCCTACTACTTTTTAGCCTCCCGTCCTCTGACCTTGGGACTTATACCTCCCTACCAGTCTTCCTCCTTCCTTTCCCCGACCTTGAGACTTTGACGTCTTTACCACTCTTTATTCCTCCTTCCTTTTGATCTTGAGATTTAACCTTCCCTACCATTCTTTCTTTCTCCCTCTCTCTGATCTTGAGACTTATACCTCCCTACCATTCTCCCTCCCTCTGACCTTGAGACTTATACCTCCCTACCATTCGCGATCCCTCTGACCTTGAGACATATACCTATCTACCATTCTCCCTCCCTCCCTCTGATCTTGAGACTTATACCTCCCTACAATTCTCCATCCCTCTCTCTGATCTTGAGATTTATACCTCCCTACCATTCTCCATCCCTCCCTCAGATCTTGAGATTTATACCTCCCTACCATTCTCCTTCCCTCCCTCTGATCTTGAGACCTATACCTCCCTACCATTCTCCATCCCTCCCTCTGATCTTGAGATTTATACCTCCCTACCATTCTCCCTCCCTCTGACCTTGAGACTTATACCTCCCTACCATTCTCCCTCCCTCCCTCTGACCTTGAGACTTATACCTCCCTACCATTCGCG
The DNA here is from genome assembly GCF_002113885.1 of Mizuhopecten yessoensis. NCBI lineage: Eukaryota > Metazoa > Mollusca > Bivalvia > Pectinida > Pectinidae > Mizuhopecten > Mizuhopecten yessoensis. The sequence continues at coordinate 603,417 of NW_018408905.1, read as the reverse complement.
ATCCCTTTGACCTTGAGACTTATACCTCCCTACCATTCTCCCTCCCTCTGACCTTGAGACTTATACCTCCCTACCATTCGCGATCCCTCTGACCTTGAGACTTATACCTCCCTACCATTCTCCATCCCTCTGACCTTGAGACTTATACCTACCTACCATTCTCCGTCCCTCCCTCTGATCTTGAGACTTATACCTCCCTACCATCCCTCTCCCTCTGACCTGGAAACTTATACCTTCCCTTGCATTCTTTATACTGTTGTTACTCTAACCTTGAGATTTAACTTTCCCTACCATTATTTATCTTTTCTTCCCTCCCTCTCTCCCTCTGACCTTGAGACTGGGACGTCTTTGTCATTCTTTATGCCTCTCTCCCTCTGACCTTGAGTTTTACACCACTTACCATTCCTTATGCCCCCCTCTCTCCGACCTTGAGACAAATCTTTCCCTACTAATCTTTATCTCTCTATCACTCTGACCTTGACTTACCATTTCCTATAATTTGAACTCTACCCTCCCTTGACACTTATCCATCCCTGTCATTCTCTTTTCCTCTCTCCTTTCAACCTAGAAACTTATCCCTCCTTGCTATTCTTAGTTCATCTTTCTGTCTCTCTCACCTTGCGACTTATCTTTCCCTACTATTTTTGACCTCTCTGTCGCTCTGACCTTGCAATTGATGCCTCTTAACCATTTTTTCTCCTTATCTCTTTGTCCTTCTGACCTTAAGACTTGCATCTCCCTACCATTCTTTGTTTCTCTGACATTGCCCAAATCCATTATTTATTTATCTTTAACCTACACCATCACAGCTGGACACTTTGTACCCAACTGCATGAGTCCTCCATACTTATAGAAGATATTTACGTACCAGTAGACAGGTACTCTGTAATACAACCCCAGTCCTCCGTACCTATAGAAGATATTTACGTACCAGTAGACAGGTACTCTCTGTAATACTACCCCAGTCCTCTGTACCTATAGAAGATATTTACGTACCAGTAGACAGGTACTCTGTAATACTACCCCAGTCCTCTGTACATATAGAATATATTCACGTACCAGTAGACAGGTACTCTCTGTAATACTACCCCAGTCCTCTGTACATTTGAAGATATTTACGTACCAGTAGACAGGTACTCTGTAATACTACCCCAGTCCTCTGTACCTATAGAAGATATTTACGTACCAGTAGACAGGTACTCTCTGTAATACTACCCCAGTCCTCTGTACCTATAGAAGATATTTATGTACCAGTAGACAGGTACTCTCTGTAATACTTCCACAGTCCTCTGTACATATAGAAGATATTTATGTACCAGTAGACAGGTACTCTGTAATACAACCCCAGTCCTCCGTACCTATAGAAGATATTTACGTACCAGTAGACAGGTACTCTGTAATACTACCCCAGTCCTCTGTACCTATAGAAGATATTTATGTACCAGTAGACAGGTACTCTGTAATACAACCCCAGTCCTCCGTACCTATAGAAGATATTTACGTCCCAGTAGACAGGTACTCTGTAATACTACCCCAGTCCTCTGTACCTATAGAAGATGTTTACGTACCAGTGTACAGGTACCCTCTGTAATACTACCCCAGTCCTCTGTACCTATAGAAGATATTTACGTACCAGTAGACAGGTACTCTGTAATACTACCCCAGTGCTCTGTACATATAGAAGATATTTACGTACCAATAGACAGGTACTCTGTAATACTACCCCAGTCCTCTGTACATATAGAAGATATTTACGTACCAGACAGGTACTCTCTGTAAAACTACCCCAGTCCTCTGTACATTTGAAGATATTTACGTACCAGTAGACAGGTACTCTGTAATACTACCCCAGTCCTCTGTACCTATAGAAGATATTTACGTACCAG
>NW_018408905.1:590022-598094 GCF_002113885.1 Mizuhopecten yessoensis | reverse complement strand
CCCCCACCCCTAAAAGAAATCCCCCAAAACCCACCCATTACTGATCCACCTCTAGCCTCAGCCCAAAATCTCCATTCCAACACCAACCATTCACTCCAGCTTAAACTTTAATCAAATCTCTTTAGCTCCTTCTCCATATCACCTCATATTCAATAACCCCTTACTCTACCTCATTCCCAATAAAACCTATTACACCTCATATTTAATAACCCCTTACTCTACCTCATTCCCAATAAAACATATCACACCAACCCTTATATCACCTTATACCCAATAACCTCTTACTCCACCTCGTTCCCAGTGATACTTATCCCACCTCACACTAATTGACCCCTATCCTATATTGTATCCAGTGACGTCAAACTCTGAAACTTGTTTCAAGTTACATATTAACATCATCCTTATCAAATTTACTTTGTGTTCAATATCCTTATCAACTCCTGTATATTTATACACCCACGTTGAGGGGGTTGGGTTTGGGGGGTTAAGCTGGACAACTTTTCTTACAGTCATCAGTTGAATTGTTAACTCAGAATTGACATCAACTTAAAACAGAATACTTCATCACTGATTGGCTGATAATTTTAAGTTTTGTTCTTGTTTTATTTGTGCTTGATTTCAAAAATAAAAACTGCCGAAGCTGCACAAGAAAGTTTCTTCCATAACGATTAAGAATGGTTGCTGTGTCGGCCGGGTTACCTGTCAATGTGATGTAATAAAAGTTAGTTCATTGTTGTATTTCTTGGATATAATTATTTATTTCATTTATGGAAAGTTAGTCCCTAATTAGCTGCATTGAATGCACAAATAGATTAAAAAAACCATCAGAATCACACTGGTAAAAAAGTAAACCAAACAATGAAACAGCAAGAAATTTCGGGAAGATTTACTTAAGTTTATGAAACTGTCCATTATGATTTGTTTTGTAATTATGATGTTATATTTCAGATGGAGTTGATGTTTCCCCCAGTCCTCCTTTAGGTAAGGGTTGTTATGATATATGTAATACTATCTACTGGAGATCTTCCAACAGATATAACAAACATCATTGTATTGAAATAATTAAATCACTTCCGTGTACTGTGTGTCATTACATACAACAGTAAAACACTTCTGTGTACTGTGTGTCATTACATACAACAGTAAATCACTGCCGTGTACTGTGTGTCATTACATACAACAGTAAATCACTTCCGTGTACTGTGTGTCATTACATACAACAGTAAAACATTTCCGTGTACTGTGTGTCATTACATACAACAGTAAAACACTTCCGTGTACTTTGTGTCATTACATACAACAGTAAATCACTTCCGTGTACTGTGTGTCATTACATACAACAGTTGTCTTGGACACAAAATTTTAGTAGGACAAGGATTAATGGTGTCCTAAAAACCAGGAAAATATACTCTCACCTCCAAAACATATTTTATTATGTTATTTAGAATTTTTACACTTTGAATACAAAAAAAAAAACTTGCACGTCCTTAAATGACCAAAGCTTCATGCTGAAAAAAATTCTCCCAGTCAAACTTCCGTCCTTTATAAAGGACAAAAAAGGCGAAAATTAAACGGCAGCGAAAGTTTCCTTGTATATAGTGGCAGTAAGCTTTTATATGTAGCATTACACATAATGTACGTTACTGACCTCAACATTATCCATATACTGTAGAATCATTTATTTTCGTGGGGTTAAAATTTCGTGGTTTTCATAAACTAGCCTGTTTTATGGACATAATATTTTGCTAATTTCTGATTTCCCCCTATCTATATCTTACCAAATTTATGTTTTCGTGGGGATTTAATTTCGAGGATTTTTGTTATCCACGAAATAAACGAAATTTAATGTCCGACGAAAATTTATGATTTTACAGTGTAATATAACCAAAGATCTGCAGCAATTGATAAAGTTAGAATTTTATCAGGTGCTAAAGTACTTAAATGTCCACAGTATACAATTAATGGAGAAAAAAAAGAAGGAAATTGTAGTCTTCCTTACATGTATATATTTTGCACAAAATACTGTCAATGTGTTTTACAATCTCTGAATTTTGAACTCTGACCCTACAGATGCCCAGCCGGTGACGTACAAGGAGCCTGCCTTTTGGTGTTCAATTGCTTACTACGAGTTAAACAACCGCGTGGGCGAGACGTTCCACGCCTCGCAGCCCTCCCTCACTGTAGATGGATTCACCGATCCCTCTAATTCGGAGCGTTTCTGCCTCGGCCTCCTCTCCAACATTAACCGTACTCAGCAGGTGGAGATGACGAGACGCCACATTGGTAGGTATCTCAACTGAACACACAGGTGGAAATTCACTGTTCTGTAACCACAGTAACCATACTGTGGTGACACCACACTGTTAGGGGGTAGGGGAGGCGACCCCGGGGCTCAACAACCGTAAATATTTGAAATGTAAAATAAAAAAAATCAGCCATTAAGAAATTTTAGCAAGTGATTGAAAAATTGCATGTGCTAAATCAGAAATTCGCTTGCCAAATTTAACTTTGTTTTCATCAAAATATAACGTGAATGAAGATGTTAACAAATTAAACCGAGAAGATACTCGCATTGAAAGTGAAATAAACAACGACAGATACGACAATAAGGATGACCTTTTGGACGACATCTTGATTGATATCAGTATTGGATTTTTCAAAAAGAGGCCAACATTCTACTCACATAAATTTACTGAAAAGGGATATTTTAAGTAGCATATTGTTAATAACATGCATTTTGCTAGTAGATATGTTTTGTTTTGAGCGCTGGTTCAGCCGACTAGTAAACCTGTGTTGTTTTGAGCGCTGGTTCAGTCGACTAGTAAACCTGTATTGTTTAGAGCGCTGGTTCAGTCGACTAGTAAACCTGTATTGTTTAGAGCGCTGGTTCAGTCGACTAGTAAACCTGTATTGATTTGAACGCTGGTTCAGTCGACTAGTAAACCTGTATTGTTTTGAGCGCTGGTTCAGTCAACTAGTAAACCTGTATTGTTTTTAGCGCTGGTTCAGTCGACTAGTAAACCTGTACTGTTGACATCACCTGAATTAAAATGGTTGTGGCTTTGTGATAATATATGCATAACTTTGAAATTTAATCATGTTAGTATTGATTTTGAGTAGACTGCAAAGCAATGAAGTCAAACATATAACGTAAAAAAGCAACACATATACTTCTGATAAAAATGTCACGTCCACATATACTTCAGATAAAAACGTCCACATATACTTCAGATAAAAACGTCCACATATACTTCTGATAAAAACGTCCACATATACTTCAGATAAAAACGTCACGTCCACATATACTTCAGATAAAAACGTCCACATATACTTCTGATAAAAACGTCCACATATACTTCAGATAAAAATGTCACGTCCACATATACTTCAGATAAAAACGTCCACATATACTTCTGATAAAAACGTCCACATATACTTCTGATAAAAATGTCACGTCCACATATACTTCAGATAAAAACGTCCACATATACTTCAGATAAAAACGTCCACATATACTTCTGATAAAAACGTCCACATATACTTCAGATAAAAACGTCACGTCCACATATACTTCAGATAAAAACGTCCACATATACTTCTGATAAAAACGTCCACATATACTTCAGATAAAAATGTCACGTCCACATATACTTCAGATAAAAACGTCCACATATACTTCTGATAAAAACGTCCACATATACTTCTGATAAAAATGTCACGTCCACATATACTTCAGATAAAAACGTCCACATATACTTCAGATAAAAACGTCCACATATACTTCTGATAAAAACGTCCACATATACTTCAGATAAAAACGTCACGTCCACATATACTTCAGATAAAAACGTCCACATATACTTCTGATAAAAACGTCCACATATACTTCAGATAAAAATGTCACGTCCACATATACTTCAGATAAAAACGTCCACATATACTTCTGATAAAAATGTCACGTCCACATATACTTCAGATAAAAATGTCACGTCCACATATACTTCAGATAAAAATGTCCACATATACTTCAGATAAAAACGTCCACATATACTTCTGATAAAAATGTCACGTCCACATATACTTCTGATAAAAACGTCCACATATACTTCTGATAAAAACCTCCACATATACTTCTGATAAAAACCTCCACACATACATTGTTAATATTCAAATACATAAATAAGCAAGGTAAAAAAATACACATACTACATGTGAAATTTTCCACTGATATTTTCAAATGATGCATACAACACGTTTAAAACAGACATCAATTTTTTTTCCTTTCTTTTTAAAAACTCCATATAAACCAAATTATCCACAAAAGTTAACAATCCTCTTTAGGGTAAGGGAGACAACACAGGATATCTTTAATTTATGATAATAAACAAACAAAAAATCTTCCTATTTTGTGTCATTAATACATAATGTACTACCCGATGTTAAGTCTAATAGTCCTGTAAATAAGCCCACCTTGGTTTGTTTCATGGTAACATAGGTCAAAAATTTAAAAAACTGTTTCTTAAAATGGATGACAATCCACGTTTTTGGTTTCAAGTGAAAATCTTAATTAAAGTCATAATTTGTCTGTGGCTTAAGGGGGTAAATGGCTATAGTTTTAAAATCGAAATTCAGTAGGACTGCTGTCTCCTGATTGACCTGTTTTAATCGCATTTAATATATTTTACGAAATCATTACATATCGGGTTAGGGCACCTTGCCTGTATATCACTACCTCTGTACATGTTTAATGTGGGACTACTATGTTAGGACACCTTGCCTGTATATCACTACCTCTGTACATGTTTAATGTGGGACTACTATGTTAGGACACCTTGCCTGTATATCACTACCTCTGTACATGTTTAATGTGGGACTACTATGTTAGGACACCTTGCCTGTATATCACTTCCTCTGTACATGTTTAATGTGGGACTACTATGTTAGGACACCTTGCCTGTATATCACTACCTCTGTACATGTTTAATGTGGGACTACTATGTTAGGACACCTTGCCTGTATATCACTTCCTCTGTACATGTTTAATGTGGGACTACTATGTTAGGACACCTTGCCTGTATATCACTACCTCTGTACATGTTTAATGTGGGACTACTATGTTAGGACACCTTGCCTGTATATCACTTCCTCTGTACATGTTTAATGTGGGACTACTATGTTAGGACACCTTGCCTGTATATCACTACCTCTGTACATGTTTAATGTGGGACTACTATGTTAGGACACCTTGCCTGTATATCACTTCCTCTGTACATGTTTAATGTGGGACTACTATGTTAGGACACCTTGCCTGTATATCACTACCTCTGTACATGTTTAATGTGGGACTACTATGTTAGGACACCTTGCCTGTATATCACTACCTCTGTACATGTTTAATGTGGGACTACTATGTTAGGGCACCTTGCCTGTATATCACTTCCTCTGTACATAGTTAATGTGGGACTACTATGTTCATTTATCTATAGGTAAAGGTGTGCGATTGTACTACATTGGAGGCGAGGTGTTTGCCGAATGTTTAAGTGAAAGTGCTGTGTTCGTACAAAGTCCAAACTGTAATCAGAGATACGGATGGCATCCAGCGACGGTCTGCAAAATACCACCAGGTCTGTATAGCATGTTTACTAGGGCTGCAACGATATATCATGCAATTATATTTTGTGGATTTTGTCGTTTCTGAACTAAGTCCACTCATATCCGTTACAACATGGCTAGTGGCAGATCCAGCTCAGCATGCACATCGAAAGACGTAAATTGTGTGAAACTTTATAGTCATGCCCATTCTGGACCAAGTCTATTTCTAGTAGTAATATTGCCATTAAAATGTTCAACAGATCTTTTCTATTAACTTCTACTGTTACTATATGTATCATGACATGTGTTGTGATACCTATCCTATCGGCATGTTCATGTATTGTTGCAGCCCAAATGTTTACAATCATATATTCCAATTTCAACTTAGGATACCTGTAGCACTGCCAAAAACTCAAACTATCCAATCTAAAGTTATCATTCCGACATGATCATAGCATTGATAAATCATTTCTATAAAGAAAGGATACCTTGCACGACTTTCATGAAAAAATGGGAGATAGAGATGAAATAACCAAAAATTAATCAACAATGGTATGCTGTGTAAAATGTCCGCTTGGCTAGGCCTGGATTCGAACCCTGAACCTCACATTGTTGTACTGTTGCTCTTACCCATTGAGTTATCTAGTCATTACCCACTGAGTTATCTAGTCATTACCCACTGAATTATCTAGTCATTACCCACTGAGTTATCTAGTCATTTCCCACTGAGTTATCTAATCATTACCCACTGAGTTATCTAGTCATTACCCACCGAGTTATCTAGTCAGTGGAAGTATTATTGACCAACGGTGCTTCCGTTGTATCCTTAACAAAATTAAGGGGAGGTAACTGCACATATGATAAACCACAAGCAGTGGGACAGGCATCCTTAAGATGGACTTGTGAAACTACCAAATGTTGTCTTTTCTTTTATACATGAAAACGATCCTATTTACATTGGTTCTGTGTATGAATATGTTTTATTTCACATCGTTTAGCCAGTATAAATCCAATGCAAGAGTAGAAAAGTTTTGAGGTGTCGAACTAAGCAATACTGACAAAAAAACAAAACAAACTGTTTTTGTGCAAGAAATAAGAATGATTTATTTCTGACATATATCCAGGGATGTCCTTACTAATCTTTTAATGTATATACATTTCAGGTTGCAATCTTAAAATTTTTAACAATCAAGAGTTTGCCGCCCTGCTGGCCCAGTCGGTGAACCAGGGGTTCGAGTCGGTTTATCAACTCACTCGTATGTGTACTATCAGGATGAGCTTCGTCAAGGGTTGGGGAGCCGAGTACAGGTACGTACTGATGTAATGGTACATGGACACAATAATATCTCGCAGAGTTTTCCATGTCTCACTTTAGGCTTATATAAGCTCTAAGGATAGTGATTGTATTCTATTTATCATATACTTACTTTGGAGATTTTCCCCAAAGGTGTGCAGCATCTATTAATTGTAAGGCTGCTTTGTGATACTTTGGAAGATTGTACTTGGATTTTCACATCTTTATACTGCAAAATTCTAGCCCAAATCATCAGATGGATGGCTTTGTAAGTCACTTTTGGCTTTAGTCTGGCATTCAATTAACAATTCTCATCGTTGCTTTTTCTCCGAGAAATCTTTCTCAATTTTTTTATACAGATTCCCCTTAGGACATGGTATTGAATAACAATATGACTGAATTTGCGATATTACTTTATTTGATGTTACCGGTAGTTAAAAAAAGAAAAAAACACCGACTAACGTGATGTGCACGGTTGTACTTATCCTTCAATATTCTGGTCTGTCATACATTGCCCACTGTTTGCCCTGAATATCCAAATGTTTGTCATAAATATCTCGCTATTTGTTCTAAATATCCTATTATTTGTCCTAAATATCCCATTATTTGTCCTAAATATCCCATTATTTGTCCTAAATATCCCATTATTTGTCCTAAATATCCCATTATAGTCCTAAATATCCCATTATTTGTCCTAAATACCCCCCTGTTCATTCTAAATATACCACTGTTTGTCCTAAGTATCCCACTGTTTTGTCGTAAATATCCCATTATTTGTCCTAAAAATCTCACTGTTTATCCTAAATATCCTACTGTTTGTCATAAATATCTCATTATTTGTCCTAAATATCCCACTGTTTTTAGGTCACCTGAGCTTTAGCTCAAGTGACCTATTGCTATCCGTTTTCGTCCGTCGTCGTCCGTCCGTCGTCCGTTAACATTTTACATTTCAAACTTAAAGTCAAGTTCTGCTGGGCTGATTGAACTGAAAGTTGGTAGGAATGATCGCCTCATGGTCCTGACAAAGTGTTGTTATTTTTCGGGTCGATCAGAAATCCAATATGGCCGCCACGGCCGCCATTTTGAAAACCTATTTCAAACTTAAAGTCAAGTTCTGCTGGACCGATTGAACTGAAAGTTGGTAGGAATGATCGCCTCATGGTCCTGACAAAGTGTTGTTATTTTT